>NW_007378085.1:70224-94383 GCF_000475195.1 Diaphorina citri | reverse complement strand
ACACTGGAATGGTATATTTGGAGTACAAAGAGTTGTACATTCTGGCCGACATTGAAATGGTTTGTTGGTTATATGAGTCCCAATTGTTACCTCCTTTTTGTCCACAACTGATTGTAAATTAACGTGCTTGTTTGTTGGACAAGTTGAAATGTCTCCAGGAATTTTGTGAGTTGACGAAGGAAAAGTTTTCGTTAATGTTACCGGCGTGGTACATTCTGTCGGACACTGGAATGGTATATTTGGAGTACAAAGAGTTGTACATTCTGGCCGACATTGAAATGGTTTGTTGGTTATATGAGTCCCAATTGTTACCTCCTTTTTGTCCACAACTGATTGTAAATTGATGTGCTTGTTTGTTGGACAAGTTGGAATGTCTCCAGGAATTTTGTGAGTAAACGAAGGAAAACTTTTCGTTACAGGTGTGGTACACTTTTCCTCAAATTGAACATTGCAGTAATCGTTCTCATGTTTACATTTAAAATGTTCATCCCGGCATTGTTCATTTGAATACGTGGCAGGCTCTACCGTTAAACATTCATCATGTACTTTGTAACATTTGGGAGTTTGCTGACACCTGTTAAGATCATGTATTGTAGGCGTTGTTTGTTGACATTTGTTAAGATCATGGGTTGTAGTTGTTTGCTGACAAGGATCACGTGTTTTAGGATTTGTTTGCTGACAAGGATCATGTGTTTTAGAGGTTGTTTTAAATGTGTTCATAGTGAAACACGATGTCAAATGATGCTCCACTTTGGTTGTAGTTTTGTCACACATATCGTGGTGTTTTATATATTGGCTGGACGTTTGACAAGGCTGGTTGAATTCTTTACATTTCGTTTCCTGAGGTGTGGATGATGTACACTCTTTGTGGTATTGAATACAAATTTCAGTACTTTGACAAATAGTACATTCTTCGTTTGGATTTGCTCTTGTTGTTATGGCTTCAGTTGTATATTTGGTTGGAACGGATTTTGTTGCTATGGCTTCAGTTGTGTACTTGGTTGACATTTGTTAAGATCATGGGTTGTAGTTGTTTGCTGACAAGGATCACGTGTTTTAGGATTTGTTTGCTGACAAGGATCATGTGTTTTAGAGGTTGTTTTAAATGTGTTCATAGTGAAACACGATGTCAAATGATGCTCCACTTTGGTTGTAGTTTTGTCACACATATCGTGGTGTTTTATATATTGGCTGGACGTTTGACAAGGCTGGTTGAATTCTTTACATTTCGTTTCCTGAGGTGTGGATGATGTACACTCTTTGTGGTATTGAATACAAATTTCAGTACTTTGACAAATAGTACATTCTTCGTTTGGATTTGCTCTTGTTGTTATGGCTTCAGTTGTATATTTGGTTGGAACGGGTTTTGTTGCTATGGCTTCAGTTGTGTACTTGGTTTGAGTGGGTTTTGTATTTGGTTGCTGACAAGGATCACGTGTTGTAGGCGTTGTTTGCTGACATCTGTTAAGATCATGTGTAGTAGTTGTTTGCTGACAAGGATCATGTGTAGTAGTTGTTTGCTGACAAGGATCATGTGTTTTAGGTGTTATGGCTTCACTTGCATATTTGGTCGCAGTAGGTTTCGTTATTGCTTCACTTGTATATTTGGTTGCAATAGGTTTTGTTATTGCTTCAATTGTACATTTGGTTGGAATAGGTTTCGTTATAGGTTCAGTTGCTTGTTTGGTTGGAGTAAGTTGTGTTGTTATGGCTTCACTTGCATATTTGGTCGCAGTAGGTTTCGTTATTGCTTCACTTGTATATTTGGTTGCAATAGGTTTTGTTATTGCTTCAATTGTACATTTGGTTGGAATAGGTTTCGTTATAGGTTCAGTTGCTTGTTTGGTTGGAGTAAGTTGTGTTGTTATGGCTTCACTTGCATATTTGGTCGCAGTAGGTTTCGTTATTGCTTCACTTGTATATTTGGTTGCAATAGGTTTTGTTATTGCTTCAATTGTACATTTGGTTGGAATAGGTTTCGTTATAGGTTCAGTTGCTTGTTTGGTTGGAGTAAGTTGTGTTGTTATGGCTTCACTTGCATATTTGGTCGCAGTAGGTTTCGTTATTGCTTCACTTGTATATTTGGTTGCAATAGGTTTTGTTATTGCTTCAATTGTACATTTGGTTGGAATAGGTTTCGTTATAGGTTCAGTTGCTTGTTTGGTTGGAGTAAGTTGTGTTGTTATGGCTTCACTTGCATATTTGGTCGCAGTAGGTTTCGTTATTGCTTCACTTGTATATTTGGTTGCAATAGGTTTTGTTATTGCTTCAATTGTACATTTGGTTGGAATAGGTTTCGTTATAGGTTCAGTTGCTTGTTTGGTTGGAGTAAGTTGTGTTGTTATGGCTTCACTTGCATATTTGGTCGCAGTAGGTTTCGTTATTGCTTCACTTGTATATTTGGTTGCAATAGGTTTTGTTATTGCTTCAATTGTACATTTGGTTGGAATAGGTTTCGTTATAGGTTCAGTTGCTTGTTTGGTTGGAGTAAGTTGTGTTGTTATGGCTTCACTTGCATATTTGGTCGCAGTAGGTTTCGTTATTGCTTCACTTGTATATTTGGTTGCAATAGGTTTTGTTATTGCTTCAATTGTACATTTGGTTGGAATAGGTTTCGTTATAGGTTCAGTTGCTTGTTTGGTTGGAGTAAGTTGTGTTGTTATGGCTTCACTTGCATATTTGGTCGCAGTAGGTTTCGTTATTGCTTCACTTGTATATTTGGTTGCAATAGGTTTTGTTATTGCTTCAATTGTACATTTGGTTGGAATAGGTTTCGTTATAGGTTCAGTTGCGTGTTTGGTTGGAGTAAGTTGTGTTGTTATGGTTACACTTGTATATTTGGTTGTAATAGGTTTTGTTATTGTTTCACTTGTATATTTGGTTGCAATAGGTTTTGTTATTGCTTGAATTGTACATTTAATTGGAAAAGGTTTCGTTATAGGTTCAGTTGCATTTTTAGTTGGAGTAGGTTTTGTTGTTATGGTTACACTTGCATAGTTGGTTAGAACAGGTTTTGTTATTGCTTCACGTGTACATTTGGTTGGAATAGGTTTCCTTATTGCTTCACTTGTATATTTGCTTGGAGTAGGTTTTGTTGTTATGGGTTTAGTTGTGTATTTGGTTGGAGGTAATATCGTTGTACATTCCGAATGGCAGATGTCCTGAGAGCTGGACGACTCACATTTGATAGTAGGACAGCAAACATTTTCACTTGTTGAAGGGACTGTGCATGGTGGGCATAGAGATGACTGAGATACAGTGGAAGTGCAAAGATATTCAAGAGCAGAGCTGGACGACTCACATTTGATAGTAGGACAGCAAACATTTTCACTTGTTGAAGGGACTGTGCATGGTTGGCATGGAGATGACTGAGAAGTGCAAAGATATTCAAGAGCAGATGAAATTTCATCGTCACCACAAACAATCCCAAACTCCTGACTTTGTTTGACCAATTCTTTGGTTGTGTCATTGTTGGGATCACCTTCATCAAATGAAGGTGGATGCAACAGATTCATTACGTAGCTGGATGAAGGACTTTTATCGATTTCTGTAACTGCCGAGGATTGGGTAGTAGAGATCAGCATTTGGTTATATCGTGTACTATCTTGTGTCATTGTTGGGATCACCTTCATCAAATGAAGGTGGATGCAACAGATTCATTACGTAGCTGGATGAAGGACTTTTATCGATTTCGGTAACTGCCGAGGATTGGGTAGTAGAGATCAGCATTTGGTTATATCGTGTACTATTATCAGTCAATTCTATCGGAAAGACACTACTACTATTAAAATTTTCTTCGAGTTTCATTCCATTTTCAGATTGAATCCGATTTTGCATTGTGGTAAAATAAATATACTGCCCAAAAGAGTATTCAGTTTTCAAAGGATCCACGGTTGCGATTAAATGAGTATGGTTTGGTGTACTTGACAGTAGGAAGATCATGTATGGATACTTGATGGTTTGCAAAGGGCAATACTTATCCAAGACTTCAATAACATTGATGTTTTCTTTTTGGCCGCTTTTAAGTATCGACTGATCTGATTCTCGAGGGGCCTTTGATTTTTCGTCTTTAAATGTGAGATTGATTTTTAGATTTGATAAAAGGTGATCGTAAATACTACCGTTTGACATTTGAGCTCTAAAGATCTCTAATACTTTTGAATTATTGACTCCATTTTGAGGTCGAGTGTTGTTTTTACTGAAGTACTTGTTAAATTTCAAACCAATGTTGTCGAGATCATTCAATGTATTCCATTTTGTGCTTGGTATTGGTATGGTTTGACTTTTTTCATTTAATGAGGACTTATTTAAATTATAAATAATGTTTAGTTTGTCATCAATCAAGTCTATGTTGTCCGTCTTGTTTAACAAGTTCTTCGAGTCATTGTTCAAGTTTTGTGATATTTTATCCAGATTAAAATATTCAACGTTTAATTTGTTAGAGATCGTATCATTTTTATAGTCAGATGTTTGACGGTTTATGGTAAAGTTATTGCTCGTTATAGATCCATTAATCAAATAGTCTTTCAGCATGAGTAGAATTTTCCCCAGGAAAAAAAAAAAAAAAAAAAAAAAAATACTCAAAGCCCTTCTCCTTTCGGATAACCATTGAAAATATAAGTGGCTTGTGACAGCAAGTGTAGACAAAGCGGAATCCCTTTACGGCTAATAAAATACGGCTTTACCTTTTTCATGTGTTAGATTCGGATTGACCGCTTCTATTTCGTGTATTTCTATCATCTCTTTGTCGTCACCAATCTTGTTGGGTTTCTCAGTATTCTCAACATTAGCATTGCCTTCAGTAACATTACTGACGTCTTTGTTATTTTTTGCTGTCTTGTTGTCTGTCATGTTATTATTTGCCGCCTTGACCTCGAGTAGGATTTCGTCTTCAATCGTTTGATTGGTCATTTTGCCATCGTTTAGTGTTTGTTTTAACGTTTGAGAAGGTCTATAACTTCCCATGGTATTTTC
Organism: Diaphorina citri; assembly: GCF_000475195.1. NCBI lineage: Eukaryota > Metazoa > Arthropoda > Insecta > Hemiptera > Psyllidae > Diaphorina > Diaphorina citri. The sequence continues at coordinate 89,409 of NW_007378085.1, read as the reverse complement.
AGCATCACTTTTGCTCGTTTGGTTAGTAAACTCATTAATAACAACATAATTCGAAATACTTTGTTGCGTAGGAATTATTCTATTTCGAGTAGGATTTCGTCTTCAATCGTTTGATTGGTCATTTTGCCATCGTTTAGTGTTTGTTTTAACGTTTGAGAAGGTCTATAACTTCCCGTGGTATTTTCAGCATCACTTTTGCTCGTTTGGTTAGTAAACTCATTAATAACAACATAATTCGCAATACTTTGTTGCGTAGGAATTATTCTATTTTTAAAAGTTTTTGACTTGTTAACCAACGCTTGACCAACATCATTCAGTTTGGTTCGGTTTAACTTTAGAATGGACGGTTCTTTCATATTGTTTCGAGTGTTAATTTCAGGTGCTTGAGTTGTGAATAAGATCAGCAACACCCCATTAGAATATTTTTCAAAGACTTGTCTTTCACTGTTTAATATTTGTGTAGAACTAGTGTGGTTCATCAAGTTTTTTATGTTCGTGCTCGAGGGAGGAGGAACATCCGTGAATAATGATCGATTTATTATTTCATTGGATTTGATGTCATTTTCAATTTTTTCTTCTAGTTCGGTCACGTTTAATAACTGACCAATCACTGGTTTCTCGAGGACATGAGACGTGGAATTGTTAAAACCTTCAAAGGGAGTGGTATTATTAACGATATTACCAAGAGATTCAATTGAAATTCGGTCGCTGTCATTATCAAGAGGAGACTGAGTAGTAACTTCAGGTGAATCCATCAATCTTCTATCATTTTTTTCCAGTGAATTAATATAATTTGAAGATCCCAATTGGTCAGGTTGACTATTTTCACTATTTAATAACTGACCAATCACTGGTTTCTCGAGGACATGAGACGTGGAATTGTTAAAACCTTCAAAGGGAGTGGTATTATTAACGATATCGATATTACCAAGAGATTCAATTGAAATTCGGTCGCTGTCATTATCAAGAGGAGACTGAGTAGTAACTTCAGGTGAATCCATCAATCTTCTATCATTTTTTTCCAGTGAATTAATATTATTTGAAGATCCCAATTGGTCAGGTTGACTATTTTCACTGGAAGTCATCAAGGATGCTGAACTCTCATTTGGCGTTTGTTGCTTTTCAAATATGGAATAATTTTTATTCTTATCAAAACTCCACTGATTTACATAGGCAGGATAAATTTCGTTCACAGATTGGACATTGCTTCTGTAACTTTTATTTCTGGATCTAGACAAGGGATACGCACAGTTCTGTGTAAAAGAACTCAATTGGTTGCCAAATGGTTCATTTTTCGCATCAAATCGATTGAATGTTTTGAAATTGAAAGTACGTATATTGTATCCATTTATATTACTTCGGACAGTTGATTTGACGGGCTCATCACATGTTCTGTATTGCTGATGTGTCCCCACACTTCCAGTTACATACGGATTTAACGCATTTTTGTTCATTATTGGAAACGGTCTCAGGTTGTTTTCTTTCATCTGATATCGATAGAGCGGCTTCGATGTTGGGTTCAAGAAGTTCACTCGACAATTGGTCATGCAATTCATCTCTGTGGTTACAGGGTTACATGGATGACACTGTACAGGAGGGACTGTGCATTGTACTCTATTCAGAGCTACAAGTTGTACAGGATATTGTTTGGCTATCTCGTTAAGCTCGCGTAAGCTCAAAGTGGTCCGGGCCATGCTTTCTAGCAAGCTCATAGGTCTTATCTGTCTCACTGTTTCATTCAAATTTCGAGCGTTGGTTTCAGTCGCTTCTTTCAGTAACTTTTCATGGGTTTCACAATTGTGACCGAGTTTTTTAGAATGACTCACATTTTCCCCACTGCCTTGAACTTCACTTCTTAAAAATGTCGAGTTTTTTGGTTGTGTTCGGTTGGATTTCTTTGTATGAGGGACATCAAGGTTTAGGATGACCGAGTTTGGCGCATTCTTGAGAAATTCATTGAATGTTGTTCTGTTGACTGTTCCCAAATACATTTTGGTATTCTTGATGATGAAATACACCGAGAACAATTCACTAGTATTGTTTACGAATGAGATGTTTTTGTTTCCTAATTCATGTACATGGGTTGGTTTTGCAGGTCCACCATTGGAAGCAGTTAGATTTGAATGCCAGCGCTTAGAAACGTTTTCAAGTACATTCCTCGTTGAGGGGGCTCTTATAAAGTTTGTGTAGGTGTGTAGGTTTGTCGTTAATATTCCTTGCACATTGTCCATTAGTCTCTCGTTGGTTATTTCTTTCATCTTTCTATTTATTGCACTTTTAGTTGCATCGATGGCAACCGAATTGAGACTTGCTTCATCTTCACTTTTAATGGTTGTAAGTATCACATGATCTGCTCTTACAACTTGAACCACTTTTGTGCTTCCTTTGCCATCTTTCCCTTGGAGCTTGTCAGTGTAGTTTTCATTGAGTTTGTGTCCATGGTAAAGTCTTTTCAAAATGTCTGGCAATATTTGACCGGGGGAAAGTCGGGAATTCGATTGGTTTTTGACCTGTACGACACGAGTCGTTTTATTCAGTGAACCTAAATATGCAACGGTATTATTAGCTAAGTAAAATATTGATATGGTTTCAATGGCGCTTATGTTGGTTTTACCTTCATTGCTTGTTTTATTCAAGACATCCAAATTCGAAGGTTTACCGGAAGGTTTGTCAGTTTTGCCATCAGCAGTCAAATCCGATTCACGCTTACCAACAGTTTCGTTAATTTTTTCATAACCAGGTACATTCAGAGATAACCCTTCCTTGTTTCTAATCGTTGTATTTTCAGCGTTCTCATCCTTAAACGATTTCAAGTCAAGCTTCTCTAAGTGGTTTTTGACCTGTACGACATGAGTCGTTTTATTCAGTGAACCTAAATAGGCAACGGTATTATTAGCTAAGTAAAATATTGGTATGGTTTCAATGGCGCTTATGTTGGTTTTACCTTCATTGCTTCTTTTATTCAAGACATCCAAATTCGAAGGTTTACCAGCAGGTTTGTCAGTTTTGCCATCAGCAGTCAAATCCGATTCACGCTTACCAACAGTTTCGTTAATTTTTTTATAACCAGGTACATTCAGAGATAAGCCTTCCTTGTTTCTAATCGTTGAATTTTCAGCGTACTCATCCTTAAATGATTTCAAGTCAAGCTTCTCTAAAAGGATCATGTGTTTTAGGAGTTGTTTGCTGACAAGGATCATGTGTTTTAGAGGTTGTTTGCTGACAAGGATCATGTGTTTTAGGAGTTGTTTGCTGACAAGGATCATGTGTTTTAGAGGTTGTTTTAAATGTGTTCATAGTGAAACACGATGTCAAATGATCCTCCACTTTGGTTGTAGTTTTGTCACACGTATCCTGGTGTTTTATATATTGGCTGGACGTTTGACAAGGCTGGTTGAATTCTTCACATTTCGTTTCCTGAGGTGTGGATGATGTACACTCTTTGTGGTATTGAATACAAGTTTCAGTACTTTGACAAATAGTACATTCTCCGGTTGGATTTGTTTTTGTCGTTATGGTTTCAGTTGTATATTTGGTTGGAATAGGTTTTGTTGTTATGGCTTCAGTTGTATATTTGGTTGGAACGGGTTTTGTTGTTATGGCTTGATTTCAAGTCAAGCTTTTCTACGTCAACCTTGTTTCTAATCGTTGAGTTTCCATCGTTCAAGTCAAGCGTTTCTAAGTCAACCTTGTGTCTAAATGTAGAGTTTCTATGGTTTTTATCCTTAAATGATTTCAAGTCAATTTATGGCTTCACTTGCATATTTGGTTGGAGTAGGTTTCGTTATTGCTTCACTTGTATATTTGGTTGCAATAGGTTTTGTTATTGCTTCCATTGTACATTTGGTTGGAGTAGGTTTCGTTATAGGTTCAGTTGCTTGTTTGGTTGGAGTAAGTTGTGTTGTTATGGCTTCACTTGCATATTTGGTCGCAGTAGGTTTCGTTATTGCTTCACTTGTATATTTGGTTGCAATAGGTTTTGTTATTGCTTCAATTGTACATTTGGTTGGAATAGGTTTCGTTATAGGTTCAGTTGCGTGTTTGGTTGGAGTAAGTTGTGTTGTTATGGTTACACTTGTATATTTGGTTGTAATAGGTTTTGTTATTGTTTCACTTGTATATTTGGTTGCAATAGGTTTTGTTATTGCTTCAATTGTACATTTGGTTGGAATAGGTTTCGTTATAGGTTCAGTTGCGTGTTTGGTTGGAGTAAGTTGTGTTGTTATGGTTACACTTGTATATTTGGTTGTAATAGGTTTTGTTATTGTTTCACTTGTATATTTGGTTGCAATAGGTTTTGTTATTGCTTCAATTGTACATTTGGTTGGAATAGGTTTCGTTATAGGTTCAGTTGCTTGTTTGGTTGGAGTAAGTTGTGTTGTTATGGCTTCACTTGCATATTTGGTCGCAGTAGGTTTCGTTATTGCTTCACTTGTATATTTGGTTGCAATAGGTTTTGTTATTGCTTCAATTGTTGGTTTGGGTTTCCTTATCCTTAGATGATTTCAAGCTAAGCTTTTCTAACAGATCTTGGTTTTCAGGCTCCTTGGTTTGGGTTTCCTTATCCTTAGATGATTTCAAGCTAAGCTTTTCTAACAGATCTTGGTTTTCAGGCTCCTTGGTTTGGGTTTCCTTATCCTTAGATGATTTCAAGCTAAGCTTTTCTAACAGATCTTGGTTTTCAGGCTCCTTGGTTTGGGTTTCCTTATCCTTAGATGATTTCAAGCTAAGCTTTTCTAACAGATCTTGGTTTTCAGGCTCCTTGGTTTGGGTTTCCTTATCCTTAGATGATTTCAAGCTAAGCTTTTCTAACAGATCATCTTGGTTTTCAGGCTCCTTGGTTTGGGGTTTCAGTTTGCCCTCAACTAAAATTGAAGGGAGTGTCATGAGTTGGAGCAAAGCGCCAAATCCAGACGTTGTAACATTCATGTTAGCATGCATGTTTATGTTGCGCAGTAGCTCTTGACTGCTGCGAATCATTGCGTTGATAGCGTCATTGAAACTGTCATTGGTCACGATGGTCTTGCTCGATCCGTTGATGAACACATCTGAAGAAGAAAACGGAAGTTTTACAAATTGACCATTAAAAACTCTGGTGATTACCTACAGAAACCAATGTAATAAAACATCTCCCTTAAGATGAGACACAGACTGTTCTATTGAAATTTTTTCATCTAAAAAAAAAAAAAAAAATCACTCAAAGCCCTTCTTCTTTCGGATAACCATTGAAAATATAAGTGGCTTGTGACAGCAAGTTTAGAAGTCCAAAGCGGAATCCCTTTACGGCTTTACCTTTTTCATGTGTTAGATTCGGATTGACCGCTTCTATTTCGTGTATTTCAATCATCTCTTTGTCGTCACCAATCTTGTAGGGTTTCTCAGTATTCTCAACATTAGCAATGCCTTCAGTAACATTACTGACGTCTTTGTTATTTTTTGCTGTCTTGTTGTCTGTGATGTTATTATTTGCCGCCTTGACGTTTGTGTTATCTTTTGCTGTCTGGATGTCTTTCATAATGTTGTTCATGAGGTCTATGATAACGTTTGCTATCTTGATGTCTTTCACAGTGTTATTCATGACGTCTGTGTTGCTATTGTTTGCTATCTTTATGTCCTTTAGAGATTTGTTCAGGTCTGTGCTGTTATCATTTGCAGTCTTGAGGTACGTATTGTTGTTTAAGTCTCTGTTTTTATTGTTTACTATCTTGATGTCTCTCTCGGTGTTGTTCATAACTAGAGACGAGTTGACATTTTCACCGGCAGTGCTGCTTTTGTTTCCGTATTTGAATTTGATGTGAAATTCGTGCTTCAAAGTGGACGCCTCGTTTTCCAACTGACTGGAAAAAAAACAGTTTTTTTTTTACATAGAGTGTTTAAAACTGCTGAAAAAAAAAAGGTTTAATGTCGAACAACACCGAATCGCACCCAAAATCTTCAAGAGGGAACTGTAACTGCTAAGGTCTTATGGTCCCAAAAGCCAAGAGAGAACGAAGACAGGATAGAAGAAAGCCAGCCGTTCCGAGAACAAACCTTGTCTGTTTAGGATAAAGTTCGTCCCGGGCGAGAAACCAGCGACTTGGCGCTTTTCGGGCAGACGCGCTACCCTCCAAACTAACAAGGCTGACAAAAAAAAACCTACTCCAGCTATAACTTAGATTTCAAGGTGTATCCAAACATAGTCGACCGGCCGTCGATTAATATCGACCGAACCGTTCACACTGCCTCGATAACATAGATTCAGCTCGTCGGTCGACTATGAGTGGACACAGCTTTACTTGGTCCAAAAACTTACACAGTATGTACAGTGGTCAAGTTGCGATACTTGACCGCCTCCTTACTCTTATCTCCTTCCCTATTATACAAGTTAATTTCCACATCATATTTGATTGTCTTTGTGTTATTCTTCTTAAGAACTCGTGGAAATCGCAACAGAGTTTTTCTTATACCCTTTTCTTTAGCGCCATTCTCTTTAGCGCTTTCCGTCCGATTAGCGCCGCTTCTAAATTTGAATAAATGAAACCCCATTTTCTTCGTTTTCAAGGTTGTCAGATTTAAAGAATCCATTGCCAGTGTTGTCGTATCTAACGGAATGGTTGAGAAATGAACCAAATCGGATTTCGTCTCTGGATTTATCGTTGTTCCATCAAGGTTTATGCCATTGTATTTCGTCGTCGATTAGCGCCGCTTCTAAATTTGAATAAATGAAACCCCATTTTCTTCGTTTTCAAGGTTGTCAGATTTAAAGAATCCATTGCCAGTGCTGTCGTTGTATCTAACGGAATGGTTGAGAAATGAACCAAATCGGATTTTGTCTCTGGATTTATCGTTGTTCCATCAAGGTTTATGCCATTGTATTTCGTCGGTGATAGAATGATAGATGTATTCACTTTCAATGCATCTCGATTTAGATCAGAAGACGTATTTGATTTCAATGAATTTAAATTTAACTCAGACGTGTTGAATATTATGGGCGCTAGAAGCATAGGGGGCGGCATAGACAAATTCATGGCAGCAAGGATCATTTCTGATAGAGAGGCGAAGGTTTTCGTTTCTAGACCATTTGCCGGCGTTGTGAGAGAAGAATGTGCTGTCGGCAGATCAATGTCTGGTGCGTTTGCGTAAAATTTTGTTGCCGGCGGATTCATTTCCGGTAGGTTTGCGTAAGATTTTGTTTCCGGCATACTTATTTCTGATAAGTTTTCGTAAGAATTTGTTGCTCCTAGATTACTGTTCGGCATATTTGCGAAAAATTCTGTTGACGGTGGATTGTTGTCCGGTATATTGGCTCGAGATTTCTTAGGTGGATTCATTAGGTTTGAGAAGGATTTCAACATTTGGCATACCCTTTGCGTAGTTCCGTTTGGATTTGGGTTACAGACAGGGTGGATACTTGAGTTGACTACTTGAGTGGTTGGATGAATTTTGCTTCGGAGAATAAATGCCTCCCCGGGCAGGGCGAAGATTCTGTAAAGAGATGGTACTTGTTTAGAAATCACGTCAATGGAAAATTGCTACTGGAGCTGTTACAAATGAGCAGATGTTGGGATTAATACCTAATACCTACTATAATGAATAGTACGCAATAGCAACATTTTCATCAGAAAACATTGTTTCTCAACAATCCAGAAATGTTTGTGCAACAATTATAAACTTTTTTACTCTCCAAACTCATTTCTGAAACATTTTTCGGTAATTATGCAGAAGTCACGTCCGTGGAAAAGAAAAGCTCCTTTTTGTATATAACCTAACCCTATAATAACACTAATCACTGCTCTAATTGTGAAAACTCCTTCTTGCGTTTAACCTAACCCTATAATAACACTGGTCACTGCTTGTTTGTGCCAGTTCCTTTGGTAGCAATATTCCACGGACGTGACTACTGCACAAGTACCCATTTTTCCTGGCTTTTAGTATGTAATAGGGCTTATCTTGAAAAGTTGCTCAATATTAGAAGCATTTGTTTAGCAATAATTGAGCAATTGTTGCAAATTTTTCCGTCGGGTTAACTACCATGTGAAACCAAGATGAAGTCAACATCCCTACACTGTTATTGGGAAGTTAACACATACGCCGACCCTTTTTAAACAGGAAAAGGCTAGGAAGAACGGCGGTGAAACGCTCATCTTTTTACTTTCTTTTTCTTTTTTTTAAAAATTAAAAAAAGAAGATTGGGCAGTCCAAACGGGGATACTTACAGAACACTAACCGCAGTTAAAAGTGTCGCATATTTTAATAAAAAAGAAATAATAAACATACTCCATGGAGCGGTAAAATCATTGGCAAAAGACTGTGGAGAAACGAAAATGCTCTTTAAAAGTCACATATTTAAAAACTTGTTAAATAATAGAATTATCAAAAGGCCCTTGAAATCAAAGTCACATAAATTAAAAACTAGTTAAATAATAAAGAGATATTATTTAAAAAATGGTTAAATAATACAGATATATTGTTAAAAACAATTCACTGAGGAAAAGTAAAATTGAGAAACACAGGGGATGGATGAGTTTTTCGTGGGAAAAGCTGGCTGAAATGTGTTCGGCAGTCAGCAGAAACTTGTGCAGGGTTGAGGTTTTACACAGGGCCAGGCTTCGCTTTGAAGAAAGAAACGGCCATAAAGAGTTATAAACCAAAGTCTAATCTTTAGGTTATACTGTGGGGCTAAGAGACAACCTTGTTTCTAATCGTTGAGTTTCCATCGTTCTCATCCTTAAATGATTTCAAGTCAAGCTTTTCTACGTCAACCTTGTTTCTAATTGTCGAATTACCAGTGTTCTCATCCTTAAATGATTTCAAGTCAAGCTTCTCTAAGACTTCCTTGTTTCTAATCGTTGAGTTTCCATCGTTCTCATCCTTAAATGATTTCAAGTCAAGCTTTTCTACGTCAACCTTGTTTCTAATCGTTGAGTTTCCATCGTTCAAGTCCTTAAATGATGATGTAAAAGTACCCAAAAAGTGCATTGGCGCACTCAAAAACATCCAAAACGGTCCCTAAATCCCCTAAAATGTACGTTCAAGTCAAGCGTTTCTAAGTCAACCTTGTTTCTAAATGTAGAGTTTCTATGGTTTTTATCCTTAAATGATTTCAAGTCAACCTTGTTTCTAATCGTTGAATTTCCAGTGTTCTCATCCATAAATGATTTCAAGAACTTTTCGAACAGTTCATCTTGGCTAGACTTTTCAGGCTCCTTGGTTTGGGTTTCCTTATCCTTAGATGATTTCAAGCCAAGCTTTTCTAACAGATCATCTTGGTTTTCAGGCTTTTTGGTTTGGGTTTCCTTATCCTTAGATGTTTTCAAGCCAAGCTTTTCTAACAGATCATCTTGGTTTTCAGGCTCCTTGGTTTGGGTTTCCTTATCCTTAGATGATTTCAAGCTAAGCTTTTCTAACAGATCATCTGACTTTTCAGGCTCCTTGGTTTGGGTTTCCTTATCCTTAGATGATTTCAAGCCAAGCTTTTCTAACAGATCATCTTGGATTTCAGGCTCTTTGGTTTGGGTTTCCTTATCCTCAGATGATTCCAAACCAAGCTTTTCTAACAGATCATCTTGGTTTTCAGACTTTTTGGTTTGGGTTTCCTTATCCTTAGATGATTTCAAGCCAAGCTTTTCTAACAGATCATCTTGGTTTTCAGGCTTTTTGGTTTGGGTTTCCCTATCCTTAAATGTTTTCAAGCCAAGCTTTTCTAACAGATCATCTTGGTTTTCAGGCTCCTTGGTTTGGGTTTCCTTATCCTTAGATGATTTCAAACCAAGCTTTTCTAACAGATCATCTTGGTTTTCAGGCTTTTTGGTTTGGGTTTCCTTATCCTTAAATGTTTTCAAGCCAAGCTTTTCTAACAGATCATCTTGGATTTCAGGCTCTTTGGTTTGGGTTTCCTTATCCTCAGATGATTCCAAACCAAGCTTTTCTAACAGATCATCTTGGTTTTCAGGCTTTTTGGTTTGGGTTTCCCTATCCTTAAATGTTTTCAAGCCAAGCTTTTCTAACAGATCATCTTGGATTTCAGGCTCTTTGGTTTGGGTTTCCTTATCCTCAGATGATTCCAAACCAAGCTTTTCTAACAGATCATCTTGGTTTTCAGGCTTTTTGGTTTGGGTTTCCCTATCCTTAAATGTTTTCAAGCCAAGCTTTTCTAACAGATCATCTTGGATTTCAGGCTCTTTGGTTTGGGTTTCCTTATCCTCAGATGATTCCAAACCAAGCTTTTCTAACAGATCATCTTGGTTTTCAGGCTTTTTGGTTTGGGTTTCCCTATCCTTAAATGTTTTCAAGCCAAGCTTTTCTAACAGATCATCTTGGATTTCAGGCTCTTTGGTTTGGGTTTCCTTATCCTCAGATGATTCCAAACCAAGCTTTTCTAACAGATCATCTTGGTTTTCAGGCTTTTTGGTTTGGGTTTCCCTATCCTTAAATGTTTTCAAGCCAAGCTTTTCTAACAGATCATCTTGGATTTCAGGCTCTTTGGTTTGGGTTTCCTTATCCTCAGATGATTCCAAACCAAGCTTTTCTAACAGATCATCTTGGTTTTCAGGCTTTTTGGTTTGGGTTTCCCTATCCTTAAATGTTTTCAAGCCAAGCTTTTCTAACAGATCATCTTGGATTTCAGGCTCTTTGGTTTGGGTTTCCTTATCCTCAGATGATTCCAAACCAAGCTTTTCTAACAGATCATCTTGGTTTTCAGGCTTTTTGGTTTGGGTTTCCCTATCCTTAAATGTTTTCAAGCCAAGCTTTTCTAACAGATCATCTTGGATTTCAGGCTCTTTGGTTTGGGTTTCCTTATCCTCAGATGATTCCAAACCAAGCTTTTCTAACAGATCATCTTGGTTTTCAGGCTTTTTGGTTTGGGTTTCCCTATCCTTAAATGTTTTCAAGCCAAGCTTTTCTAACAGATCATCTTGGATTTCAGGCTCTTTGGTTTGGGTTTCCTTATCCTCAGATGATTCCAAACCAAGCTTTTCTAACAGATCATCTTGGTTTTCAGGCTTTTTGGTTTGGGTTTCCCTATCCTTAAATGTTTTCAAGCCAAGCTTTTCTAACAGATCATCTTGGATTTCAGGCTCTTTGGTTTGGGTTTCCTTATCCTCAGATGATTCCAAACCAAGCTTTTCTAACAGATCATCTTGGTTTTCAGGCTTTTTGGTTTGGGTTTCCCTATCCTTAAATGTTTTCAAGCCAAGCTTTTCTAACAGATCATCTTGGATTTCAGGCTCTTTGGTTTGGGTTTCCTTATCCTCAGATGATTCCAAACCAAGCTTTTCTAACAGATCATCTTGGTTTTCAGGCTTTTTGGTTTGGGTTTCCCTATCCTTAAATGTTTTCAAGCCAAGCTTTTCTAACAGATCATCTTGGATTTCAGGCTCTTTGGTTTGGGTTTCCTTATCCTCAGATGATTCCAAACCAAGCTTTTCTAACAGATCATCTTGGTTTTCAGGCTTTTTGGTTTGGGTTTCCCTATCCTTAAATGTTTTCAAGCCAAGCTTTTCTAACAGATCATCTTGGATTTCAGGCTCTTTGGTTTGGGTTTCCTTATCCTCAGATGATTCCAAACCAAGCTTTTCTAACAGATCATCTTGGTTTTCAGGCTTTTTGGTTTGGGTTTCCCTATCCTTAAATGTTTTCAAGCCAAGCTTTTCTAACAGATCATCTTGGATTTCAGGCTCTTTGGTTTGGGTTTCCTTATCCTCAGATGATTCCAAACCAAGCTTTTCTAACAGATCATCTTGGTTTTCAGGCTTTTTGGTTTGGGTTTCCCTATCCTTAAATGTTTTCAAGCCAAGCTTTTCTAACAGATCATCTTGGATTTCAGGCTCTTTGGTTTGGGTTTCCTTATCCTCAGATGATTCCAAACCAAGCTTTTCTAACAGATCATCTTGGTTTTCAGGCTTTTTGGTTTGGGTTTCCCTATCCTTAAATGTTTTCAAGCCAAGCTTTTCTAACAGATCATCTTGGATTTCAGGCTCTTTGGTTTGGGTTTCCTTATCCTCAGATGATTCCAAACCAAGCTTTTCTAACAGATCATCTTGGTTTTCAGGCTTTTTGGTTTGGGTTTCCCTATCCTTAAATGTTTTCAAGCCAAGCTTTTCTAACAGATCATCTTGGATTTCAGGCTCTTTGGTTTGGGTTTCCTTATCCTCAGATGATTCCAAACCAAGCTTTTCTAACAGATCATCTTGGTTTTCAGGCTTTTTGGTTTGGGTTTCCCTATCCTTAAATGTTTTCAAGCCAAGCTTTTCTAACAGATCATCTTGGATTTCAGGCTCTTTGGTTTGGGTTTCCTTATCCTCAGATGATTCCAAACCAAGCTTTTCTAACAGATCATCTTGGTTTTCAGGCTTTTTGGTTTGGGTTTCCCTATCCTTAAATGTTTTCAAGCCAAGCTTTTCTAACAGATCATCTTGGATTTCAGGCTCTTTGGTTTGGGTTTCCTTATCCTCAGATGATTCCAAAAAAAAACTTTCAATATTTCTCCCTTTACTACATTTAATCGCTACTCGATTAAAGTAGCTACTCAATTGTCCTCACGAGGCTAAGTGCTCCCAACTCCAAACACAGAGAGGTAAAGCTATTTTTCAGTCCTATTCTGGCAGGATAAACAAGGTATATTCTATTCTATTTAGAATTTGATGGCAGCTGACTTATCTCTCAGATCAATCAAATCAAATCATCAACCACTGTCGTAAAGCAGAGAGCTTTTTCACAACTTTGTGGGTATCACAGTATTACAAGTCTTTCATTTACTCAATATTTATCATCACTCGTTGCGTCTGACTTGTAATGCCGCCACTGGTGGCTACTCGATTAAAGTAGCTACTCAATTGAGCTCACGAGGCTGAGTGCACCCCGAACTCCAAGCACAGAGCCGAAAAAAATCTCGGCCCCGCCGGGAATCGAACCCGGGCCTCCTGCGTGCAAGCCTGGTGTGATACCCACTCGGCCACGGACGTTGTCACTTACCTCTAATATTAGAGTCTTCAGTACGCTCAGCCATATGTCAGGGGATTTATTGAGTCGAGGTTCCTGAAGGACATGGGACTGAATGGCGGAGAACTGTTCTGGCCGACCATCCTTATGCAACATCTTCATCTGAAATTGAAACTCGAGATCGTGACGAATGCGATCGATCCACACGTCTGTTTGGGGGACAGGGGAAGCGAAAGGGTTAAATTGATTGAAACTCGAGATCGTGACGAATGCGATCGATCCACACGTCTGTTTGGGGGACAGGGGAAGCGAAAGGGTTAAATTGATTTTTTTTTTCTTTCCATTACCTTTACGTATAGTAAACCTATACAAGGTAATGAGAAAGTATTGCAATCGGTTCAAATTTCCAAAATCGGAATTGGTGGAAATATCCATTTTAGGGTCCCCTGAGTGCAAAAAAGTGATTTATTTTTTCCAAAGGTTTGACAGAGGGGACTGTAACTGCTGTGGTGTTATCTTCCCGAAATCGAAGAGATAAAGAAGACAGGATAGGAGAAAGCCAGCCGTTCCGAGAACGAAAATTATCCGTCCAGGATAAAATCCGTCCCGGGTATGAATCGAACCGCGACCTAGCGCTTACAAGGCAGACGCGCTACCAATCAAGCTAACTAGGCTGGCTGTCAAGGGTTTTTTTTTGACGTCACCCATTTAATTTATACAGGCCAGTAGATCTCAAACTCTGCACGACACGATTTTTTTTCCACACAACTGGGAACTCTTACCCAAGTGATGTACTGGTTCACACCGAGCTTGTCCTTTTCATGCGCCTTGTTAGCGGTGTCCAGGTAGTACATCTTGAGTTGATTGGCCTCCTCTTGACCGCCAGTTTGGTCCAGAGTAGCCTCTAGGAAGTCCAGTGCGAGGGACCACATGAGCTCCGAACTGCACGGCCCCTTCAAAATGGTGCGAAACGCCTCGTAACATTTCCTGCGAATCAATCAAACAAATATAGTGCGATATGCTTCGTAACATTTCCTGAGGAATGAACAATTCTTTGTGGTAAAGCAGAGGAGTTTTTTCTACAATTTTTGTGGACCACAGCATTACTAAGAGCCTCCTTTACTATTCTCATTCATCATCAATCTTTTTACACTGGTAATGTCGCCACTGGTCGCTAGTCAGTTAAAGTAGCTACTCAATTGACCTTACAAGGCTGAGTGCACACAAAACTTCAAGCACAGTGCCGAAAAAAAAACTGACGGGAATCGAACCCGGGACCTCCGGAGTGCAAGCCTAGTGGTTCAAATTTACTTTAACTCTTTCTTTTTATTATTATTTGTTCTAAGCTTAGTTCTTACTGTATCTCGTTCATCGGATAAGGTGTGGTCTTGGGCGCGCTATCCAGTTTGTTGATCAGGTGATTTGTTCATAGTTGTGTAGAACGATTGATAATTGATCAGTTAAACTGTGCCAAACTGCACCAGACAGTAGATTTGAGTGTGCTCTATACCAGTGTTTCTTAATTAGTTTGGCCCGCGGAACCCTTTTCAAAAGGTGAACATCTTTGCGGAACCCTGAACTTTCAAGATTGCACCCCCCACCCCCCTTATTATAAAAATACAACAAGTTTTTTTACAACATATTATTTTAATTTATTACTATGGGAAGAGTGGTATTTCTGCATGCTTTTTTGCATGCAGAAATACCGTTTGAAACTGCATTTTATCTAGTGCAGCGTGCAAGACGGGCGCAGTGACCACTACAACATGGAAGCTGAGTTTTTCTCACCTTATTATATCCGTCTGAAACTCGCGAGTGAATGGTTATTTCTTCATCATTTCTATCATGCTCTTGTACAGGGGAGCATTGTTCTTACCTTATTATGTCCGTCTGAAACTCGCGAGTGAATGGTTATTTCTTCATCATTTCTATCATGCTCTTGTACAGGGGAGCATTGTTCTTACCTTATTATGTCCGTCTGAAACTCGCGAGTGAATGGTTATTTCTTCATCATTTCTATCATGCTCTTGTACAGGGGAGCATTGTTCTTACCTTATTATGTCCGTCTGAAACTCGCGAGTGAATGGTTATTTCTTCATCATTTCTATCATGCTCTTGTACAGGGGAGCATTGTTCTTACCTTATTATGTCCGTCTGAAACTCGCGAGTGAAGGGATATTTCTTCATCATTTCTACCATGCTCTTGTACAGGGGCGCGGTCTTTGAGTTCATGCCGAGCGTGGCACGAGCATCCTCATACACCAGCTTACAGTTGACACCTCGGATCAGATCGTCCTTGAGATTATCCTTGTCTGTGCATAGAATAGAAAGGACAAAGTGGTAAATACATTGCATGAAGCAATTAGAGGAGCGCTTACATCTCCTTTGTTTTTCTTTGGATAATGGGAATTAGGACAATTAATTTGACCTTATTTGGCATCCTTAGCATAAAACATAAGATCTCCATTTATGTATTTTCAATGTAAAAAAAAGAAGAAGAAGAAGAAGAAGAAGAAGAAGAAGAAAAAGAAAAAAAGATTGGAGCCAAAAAGAGCAAAGGGGATGGAAGAAAACTTGAAAAATGACAGTGTTCTTCTACTTGCTTGGCCCATTTTATCAAACATCTCGATACACATAGAGTATGTCCCAGAAGTAACCCTTTATCTTTTTAACAGCTAGGAATTTCCGAATTTCGACTGATCTCTGGATTAGAAAAACAAAGTTGTATATGACACCTTACTTACCTGCTGCGTCCTCAGAGGCATATTTCTGTTTCAACATGGTGGTGAACTCCAGCTCATTCTTCAACAACTCCAAGTACAGATCATGACTATCTCGATGACTATGCAGACCCTGTATACAATACAATAGAATAAATTATATCTCCCTCACCTTTTCCCTGATCAGCGGTAACTGTTGGGGTCAGCCCTTCTTGTACGCAAGTGATGCACAGTTCTATTTGGAATAAATTAATAGAACAAACAAGATAGAATGAAATGTACAGGGTACCGTCTTCAGCTTTCTCCTATAAATGTTTTCCTGCTCTCTTTACTTTCGGAACCATAAGACCTTATAATTATTAGCAGATACAGTTATACAGTTCACTCTATGTTTAGTATAGGCGCTAACACTCCACCTAGTGTTTAATCCTTTTTCCTGCTCTCTTTACTTTCGGAACCATAAGACCTTATAATTATTAGCAGATACAGTTATACAGTTCACTCTATGTTTAGTATAGGTGCTAACACTCCATCTAGTGTTTAATCCCCATATTTTCCTTTAAAACACAGGGAAATGGGCTTCAGAAGAGGAAAAATTGTCTCAGATTCCGAAAGGAAGACTTATCTTACCTGGAGGAGATATGTGCGAGCCAACTCATAGCTGTGCTTCCTCATGAGAGTCCACTCGGCTGCAAAAGCAAATGCTATCGGCTTGTCACTATGGATCTTGATCAGCTTCTCCACTAGGTCAAAGGAAGCTTTGTGCATTTTCTGAACGGAAACAGAGCATGGAAAAACTTAATTATATTTTCAATTTACTTCATACACAAAAAGCCCAGAGGGCACATATGGTCTGGTGGGGTTAAATGGGTACAATGTCACTTTTTTTGCTCTGTAGCCTATTATCCTAATGGCACCAAATTGTCATCAGCTGTTCATGGTGTTTGTACAAATGATATCCCATCCTCAAAATCTCTGAGATCTTTGACAGCAAAAATAAAACAATACTCCTGATCATGTCATGTGAGCTCATGTGATGTGATAGTAATGTGGCTGTCCTAAATGAGATTACCTACAGTATTATGAAAAAACTTTGAACTACCTAGGTACATCTTTCTGAATCCCCATGTGCTCATGTGACATGATGTGATGGTAGTGTATTCTACTTCTACCTTTATAGGTATTTCAATTTTTTTCATTCCATTCTGTTGAGGTTATTATGATGGGCAAATTATGTATAAGTGCTATTACGACTGCCCTATGACCCACCATTTTCCGACAAAAATCGACACCGGGGTGATGGTCTCTAGCCATGTTTAATTGGCTCGTCCTGAACCACAGTCAACCATCGTGAGGACTTGTGCTTATTCTTTAAAGCAGAGAGAACCCTTTGAAACTGCCAGCTAGCTAGGCTGGCTAGGGTCAGCTGTTCTCCTCCCTGTTTATAGTCCCACAGCTAGACGCTAGTCTACTCTCGGTTTAACGTCCCCTAGCTAGACAAAATTCTTTGTGGTACAGCAAGGAGTTTTTTCACAACTTTTGTGGGTACCACAGCATTACTAAGTGCCAGGTACTATTAATTCTCCTTTTAAATCACTACATGAGTTATACAACGAAACCAGACCAAATCAATAAGCCGCCCAAGACAGTGATTTGGTCGGGAATTAGGACAATTAATTTGACCTTATTTGGCATCCTTAGCATAAAACATAAGATCTCCATTTATGTATTTTCAATGTAAAAAAAAAGAAGAAGAAGAAGAAAAAAAAGAAAAAAGATTGGAGCCAAAAAGAGCAAAGGGGATGGAAGAAAACTTGAAAAATAACAGTGCTCCGCTGTGGTGTTATCTTCCCGAAATCGAAGAGATAAAGAAGACAGGATAGGAGAAAGCCAGCCGTTCCGAGAACGAAAATTATCCGTCCCGGGTATGAATTGAACCGCGACCTAGCGCTTACAAGGCAGACGCGCTACCAATCAAGCTAACTAGGCTGGCTGTCAAGGGGTTTTTTTTGACGTCACCCATTTAATTTATACAGGCCAGTAGATCTCAAACTCTGGAGTAACTGAAAACTCTCTGTAGTAAGATCGGTCAACTCTCGGATAAAGTAATCTGATTGGTTGTTTTTTTTTATTTTTTTTTTTTTTATTTTAATTCAGGAATTTAGATTGCTTAAGGTTAAGGGTTTAAACTCGGTTTGTGGAAATCCAGTTCGCTTACCGACATTGTACTTTCCGAACTGAAAACAGGCAAGCTCCATAATCTGATCCATATGTTCTCGATTTATCTCATTGATAATTCCGCCGGACCACTCGATCTTGAAATAGAAAGTAAAAATAAAATAAATAAATAAATCCTGTTTCTTTGTCTTGTAATATCACAACTTTGGGTGACCACTGCAGCATTGTAAGATTTTCCAAATATACTTACCAATGATCCAGCACCCAATGTTTACCTACCATGCTGGCACCAGTAGCTATGCGCTTTTATATTGTACATAGCTACTCATTTTCCTCACGAGGCTGAGTGGGCCCCGCAACAGTCAGGCACGGAATCAATCATTTGCATGATTTTGACCCCGCCGGGAATCGAACCCGGGTCTCCCGCTTGCAAGGCGAGCGCAGTGACCACTACGCCATGAGAGCTACTAAAAAAGATTAATTAGAATATAATACATGTTGATATATATATATGTCTCCCGCTTGCAAGGCGAGCGCAGTGACCACTACGCCATGAGAGCTACTAAAAAAGATTAATTAGAATATAATACATGTTGATATAAATATACATATAAAAAAAAATCAAGTCATACCTTGTACATAGTGCTGTGTAGATCTCGCGAGAACGGAGCTTTCTGGCGGTATTTGATGTAGAATTCGCGAGCCTCATTTCTGCCGGCCGTGAGTACAAGCCACTCTAAATATTTGACACGTAGGGCGGAGCACAAGTCGGGGTACTGGGCAAGGTTAATGCCGATCTCGTATATTTCCTTGGTCTGGAAAGAAAAACAGGCAATTTAAATAGGTTTTTTTTCCAAGAGGTTTGACAGAGGGAACTGTAACTGCTAGGGTCTTATCGTCCCGAAATCGAAGAGAGAAGAAAGTCAGGATAGGAGAAAGCCAGCCCTTCCGAGAACGAACCTCATCCGTTCAGGATAAAGTCCGCCCCAGGGGGGAATCGAACCCGCGACCTAGCACTTACAAGGCAGACGCGCTACCAATCAAGCTAACTAGGCTGGCAAAAAAATCTAGATACAGAGTGTGTGTTAAAACTTACCCTCGCTTTATTGTGGGGCACGAAATAGGCGACAACATGTAGAAACAAGGGGAGAGCTTTGTTTTCAAGCACACAGTAGCCTCTTTTGAACAGATCGTACACTTTATTATCCTCTTTCTGAAACGAAAAATAAAACTTTAATCTTACAACTGGAGCTTTATTATCCTCTTTCTGAAACGAAAAATTAAGGAGCGCGGTAGCGCTCCGCCCCGCCAAGTCAAGAAAGTTTGATAAAACTTTAGATCGGAAGAGCGTCGTGCAGGGAAAGAG
>NW_007378085.1:21329-68400 GCF_000475195.1 Diaphorina citri | reverse complement strand
AAAAGGACATTTAGTGTCGGTCGGAAAAAAAAAAAAAAAAAAACCCCCCCCCCCCCCCCTACAAAATGTTCAGTAGGTAATGTAATTCAAACGAGTGTTCTAACTACACACGACACAATTTTTTCCCGAACGACAAAAAATGTCCTGTAAGCAATATAATTCAAATGACAGTGTTCCCACTGCACAAAACCTTGCCTTCAAAACCTTAATGACAGAGGCAGTTGGCAACAAAACCATTCAACTTTGATCCTTATCCATCCCCTCCTATCAATCCCTCCTAACTTCCTTAACCGTGCGGTGTGAATGTGTGAGTGAATGTTGAAATGTTCTCATCATCATTCCCATCACTCTTCCCCCCTTTTCTTCTTTTCTTTTCTTAAACCTGGTCGACCTATATATCAAATTAAAGGTCTTTTTACCAGGAACACGGAAGTGGTGGTGCAAATTTTGTCCAGAGAGCCATAAAGCCAAAAAACTGATTTTTGGGGGATATAAGACCTTGTTTAGACTGCGGGAGTAAAGGGACTTTTCAGTCTCATTCTGGCAGGATAAACAAGGTAGGTATATTCTATTCTATTAAGTGCCTCGTTTAGCAATAATTTTCATCTATTCGTGTCATCAATTTACACTGGTAATGCCGCCACTGGTCGTTACTCGATTAAAGTAGCTACTCAATTGTTCTCACAACGCTGAGTGGGCTCCGCAACAGCCAGTCACGAAATCAATTTTTTTGACCAAGCCGGGAATCGAAACCTGGTCTCCAGCGTGCAAGGGTCATCAATTTACACTGGTAATGCCGCCACTGGTCGTTACTCGATTAAAGTAGCTACTCAATTGTTCTCACAACGCTGAGTGGGCTCCACAACAGCCAGTCACGAAATCA
This sequence comes from Diaphorina citri, assembly GCF_000475195.1. Taxonomy (NCBI): domain Eukaryota; kingdom Metazoa; phylum Arthropoda; class Insecta; order Hemiptera; family Psyllidae; genus Diaphorina; species Diaphorina citri. The sequence goes on along the minus strand of NW_007378085.1, from coordinate 67,517 downwards.
ATTTTTTTGACCAAGCCGGGAATCGAAACCTGGTCTCCAGCGTGCAAGACGGGCGCAGTGACCACTACAACATGGAAGCTGAGTTTTTCTCACCTTATTATATCCGTCTGAAACTCGCGAGTGAATGGTTATTTCTTCATCATTTCTATCATGCTCTTGTACAGGGGAGCATTGTTCTTACCTTATTATGTCCGTCTGAAACTCGCGAGTGAAGGGATATTTCTTCATCATTTCTACCATGCTCTTGTACAGGGGCGCGGTCTTTGAGTTCATGCCGAGCGTGGCACGAGCATCCTCATACACCAGCTTACAGTTGACACCTCGGATCAGATCGTCCTTGAGATTATCCTTGTCTGTGCATAGAATAGAAAGGACAAAGTGGTAAATACATTGCATGAAGCAATTAGAGGAGCGCTTACATCTCCTTTGTTTTTCTTTGGATAATGGGAATTAGGACAATTAATTTGACCTTATTTGGCATCCTTAGCATAAAACATAAGATCTCCATTTATGTATTTTCAATGTAAAAAAAAAGAAGAAGAAGAAGAAAAAAAAGAAAAAAGATTGGAGCCAAAAAGAGCAAAGGGGATGGAAGAAAACTTGAAAAATAACAGTGCTCCTCTACTTGCTTGGCCCATTTTATCAAACATCTCGATACACATAGAGTATGTCCCAGAAGTAACCCTTTATCTTTTTAACAGCTAGGAATTTCCGAATTTCGACTGATCTCTGGATTAGAAAAACAAAGTTGTATATGACACCTTACTTACCTGCTGCGTCCTCAGAGGCATATTTCTGTTTCAACATGGTGGTGAACTCCAGCTCATTCTTCAACAACTCCAAGTACAGATCATGACTATCTCGATGACTATGCAGACCCTGTATACAATACAATAGAATAAATTATATCTCCCTCACCTTTTCCCTGATCAGCGGTAACTGTTGGGGTCAGCCCTTCTTGTACGCAAGTGATGCACAGTTCTATTTGGAATAAATTAATAGAACAAACAAGATAGAATGAAATGTACAGGGTACCGTCTTCAGCTTTCTCCTATAAATGTTTTCCTGCTCTCTTTACTTTCGGAACCATAAGACCTTATAATTATTAGCAGATACAGTTATACAGTTCACTCTATGTTTAGTATAGGTGCTAACACTCCATCTAGTGTTTAATCCCCATATTTTCCTTTAAAACACAGGGAAATGGGCTTCAGAAGAGGAAAAATTGTCTCAGATTCCGAAAGGAAGACTTATCTTACCTGGAGGAGATATGTGCGAGCCAACTCATAGCTGTGCTTCCTCATGAGAGTCCACTCGGCTGCAAAAGCAAATGCTATCGGCTTGTCACTATGGATCTTGATCAGCTTCTCCACTAGGTCAAAGGAAGCTTTGTGCATTTTCTGAACGGAAACAGAGCATGGAAAAACTTAATTATATTTTCAATTTACTTCATACACAAAAAGCCCAGAGGGCACATATGGTCTGGTGGGGTTAAATGGGTACAATGTCACTTTTTTTGCTCTGTAGCCTATTATCCTAATGGCACCAAATTGTCATCAGCTGTTCATGGTGTTTGTACAAATGATATCCCATCCTCAAAATCTCTGAGATCTTTGACAGCAAAAATAAAACAATACTCCTGATCATGTCATGTGAGCTCATGTGATGTGATAGTAATGTGGCTGTCCTAAATGAGATTACCTACAGTATTATGAAAAAACTTTGAACTACCTAGGTACATCTTTCTGAATCCCCATGTGCTCATGTGACATGATCTGATGGTAGTGTATTCTACTTCTACCTTTATAGGTATTTCCATTTTTTTCATTCCATTCTGTTGAGGTTATTATGATGGGCAAATTATGTATAAGTGCTATTATGACTGCCCTATGACCCACCATTTTCCGACAAAAATCAAGGTACAGGGCCCAGTTCTTCAAGTTGTTCGGAAATCTATCGAGAAGGTCCTTGAAGAGATGATTGATGTTGTTCCCAAACATCATGGCAACATTCCGACTTCTATTCAACCGTTCAGGATCCATCTGAAATTCCAAACAATAATCTCAAATTTAGACATGCATAGTGCCTCATAAAGGTGAAGAGATGATTGATGTTGTTCCCAAACATCATGGCAACATTCCGACTTCTATTCAACCGTTCAGGATCCATCTGAAATTCCAAACAACAATCTCAAATTTAGAGTGCCTCATAAAGGTGGAGGGTAGCAGTGCTCCTCCCTTGTAAGTGCTAGGTCATGGGTTTGATTCCCACCCAAGGCAGATTTTTAAACAAATAAGGTGTGTTATCAAAATCTCAAAATGCCACATACTTAGTTAATTTGTTTCCTTTCTGTTCTTTCCTAAACCATCTAAGTTAAACAAATAAGGTGTGTTATCAAAATCTCAAAATGCCACATACTTAGTTAATTTGTTTCCTTTCTGTTCTTTCCTAAACCATCTAAACCTAAAAAAGTACCAACATACCTCTTCTGCTTTATCTCTCCTTCGCTGAATCATTTCCATCAGGTCCCAATCATATGAAATATAGCGTATGTACTGCTCCTCAGCATCACTACTTGGCATTTTGATTCCTTGCTCAAACGCTCTTCTTTTAACTGCCAATAACCTGAGAAAAAAAAATAAAAAAAAAATGAAAGTATCTATTATTTAGTACTTTTCATGTATACAAACTTTATACTAAGTAAATAGATAGGTAAGTTTCATTGACGTAACTCCTGAACAAGTACCAAATTTTGTTTTTCTCCTAACAACAGAGATACATGCAACTCTAAACACAGTGAGCATGGTTTAATGCCACAGTGTCTTTAAGCCAATAGATTTATGTCCGGGGTACATCAGGCTTCAAGCTTCCAAACAGTTGGATATGCTGGTGTTGTAATTTTGGTCATAAGGTAGGAATAGCACCTGGGACCATCTACATGGTAAGTGAAAATGTTATTACTTAGCAAACTGTACCTTCTAAATAATAATAACTTACTTGATCTCTTGCACACTGAGCAGTTTGCTTTTCACAATGGCATGGTACAATTCTTGTGACACCTCCTCACATGCTTGCACGGACTCGGCCATGGTAGAGGTAGATCAATGGAGTTCAGGAGTGGATAACTAACGGTCAATTGGAACTGTCACAGTTTTCAAAAAGAGAAACCATGTAGTGAAGAACAGAAGATTTACACAGGATTCAGGAGTTTCCAGGAAAATTAAAACGGGACTTGAAATTTCTATTTCTTCTTTTCTTCCTTCTTTACTTTTCCTTTTCCAGTTTTCGAAACGAAATTTCAATTTTTAAAATTTGGCGCTCATGCTGATCGATCTATAAAGAAGCCTTTTCGCACGATGCTCCAGTTTCAAGGTGCGTACACACACACTTTTGTGTCACCGCTAACAAGGCGCATGAAAAGGACAAGCTCGGTGTGAACCAGTACATCACTTGGGTAAGAGTTCCCAGTTGTGTGGAAAAAAAATCGTGTCGTGTGTGTATAAGTGCTTTATTTAGACTCTGAGCTTAGATTGTGACATTATACCAACAGTAGAGCACCTCTTTATTGATATAATTTTGTTAAGTTACATACTTAATTATAAAAAAAAGTAATCAATCAATATATATTTTATTGTGGATGTATACATAGTATGTTCACAATATTATAATAAAACCTAATAAGAAAAGAAAAACCTAGTTAATGGAAAGAAAAAAAAAATCAATTTAACCCTTTCGCTTCCCCTGTCCCCCAAACAGACGTGTGGATCGATCGCATTCGTCACGATCTCGAGTTTCACAGCGGAGTCCATATGGACAATATTGTGTCGAGCGCCAAGAATTACATGGAGGATTCCACCGAGCTGAAGACGAAAGTGATGGAACTCAAGGGGGAGCTGATGATAGACCTGACGGAGAAAGATGACGAGTAAGTATTAGTATAAACAGTGCTTTATTTATTATTCAGGTACAGAAAAGTAATATTATTATTCAGGTACAGGTAATAGAAAATATAAATACATTTGAAGAAAATGAAATTATAGAAATAAAGTGTACGAATGAAGAAAAAATAAATGAATTAATAGGTGGATACAATTGGGATGGTATTATTGAAAATTTTGAAACAGCTGAAAGTTTGTACAATGAAACAGTCAAGTTTAATGAAATTTACGACAAATCTACAAAAGTAATAAAAATTAAGAAGTTGACCTAATAGTCAACTCCGAGCATTTGAAAACAACAATTTATGGAATTTTTTATATCTACAGCTTCTTTAATGTACATCATTTCTAGACAACACAATTTCCTCCATTTGTTTCCTCCATGGAGAATCTTGTGTTTTTGTGGGGCTGTTTTTAACTGTTCATTTTCTCCAGCCTGGTTGTTAGCTTGGTTGGTACCTAGCGCGTCTGCATCGTAAGCGCTAGGTCGCGGGTTCAATTCCCGCCCGGGGCGGATTTTATCCTGTCCGGACAATGCTTGTTCTCGTAACGACTAACTTTCTCCTATCCTGTCTTCTCTCTTTGATTTTGAGACGATAAAACCTTAGAGCCCTTTATCAAACCTCTTTTCTGTGTGTTTTTAACTGTTCATTTTTGTTTTCTCACACAAACCTCATAACCATTAGGTCAGTCACTCACTATAGTGTATGTGCTCATCAGGTAGACCTGACAGACGGACCTTTTCAGCCGTACATGTCAGCTCTACCTGATAGTGTGTGTGGTCACCAGGTATCAGGTAGACCTGACAGACGGACCTGATCAGTGATAGTGAGTGGCTGGCCTCAGCAGTTACAGTTCTCTGTATCTTTTTTTTTTTTTTAATTTCTATTATTTTCTTGTGTGTTCTTTGTTCTTTTTTTAGGCACCTTTTTAAAAAGCCTCTCCCCCCTCCTCCCGACAGACTATTTCATCTTCCTCCTCGGCCCCGTGTCTCTTTCTCCCCCCGCAAGTGATACCGGCCCTGCCTCTCCTATCCCTTCCTTTTTCTTTATTCCTTCCCTTTCCTCCTCCTCCTCCTCCTTATTTTCGTAAGTAAAACACTTTATCCATACCTATTTGAATGGCTAAGAGGCAGACCAAGTCCAAGACTATTTCATCTTCCTCCTCGGCCCCGTGTCTCTTTCTCCCCCCGCAAGTGATACCGGCCCTGCCTCTCCTATCCCTTCCTTTTTCTCTATTCCTTCCCTTTCCTCCTCCTCCTCCTTACTTTCGTAAGTAAAACACTTTATCCATACCTATTTGAATGGCTAAGAGGCAGAGCGGACCAAGTCCAAAAAAAAAGCGTTTTGAGATTCCATTTTTTAGTCACAGTTTAGAACTAGCCAAAGTTTAAATGGAGATAGCAATTTTGTTTTGCTCTCATTTCAATACAACACTAAAGTGAAGTTCGCGACCAATATAATATAAAGTAGATCTTTTCGCGCTCTTTCCAACGATATAGATATAGATAACTCAGAAAGTCGATTTTTGGACTCGGTCCGCTCTGCCTTTTACCCATTCATTTTTCCCCAGGGTATGTTCGTTCTCGGAACGGCTGGCTTTCCCCTATCCTGTTATCCTTCTCTCTTTGATTTCGGAACGATAAGACCCTAGCAATTACAGTTCCCTCTATCAAACCTCTTCAAAAAAAATATCCCTGGGGTATTTATTATTTAGGCGGTCCCTTCTTGATCCTTTGTGTCGCGTCCATTTTTGTTTAGGAGAATTGCACTGCAGGGTAAATGTGCGCCCACCTCTGTGGCGGAGTGGTCAAGAGCACTGACTCTCATACTGAAGGTACTGGGTTCGAATCCCGGGCAGGGCGGAAATTTTCTGACCGAAATTTTCCGTTCTTGGATAGGCATGGAAGTAAAAGTATGTGCCTTGAAGTAATGCGAAAGCGATTCCAAGGTACAATCTTGAAAAAAAAAACAAGCTGGGCCCGTCCCTCCGGGAATTTTTTATCCCGTATTTTATTCGATCTTGATTAAAGAAAATCAGTACCTATGTACCTACCTAATTTGTTCAGTACCTATTCAGTTTATTATTATTCTTGATTTGATTTTTCGATTTTACTTTCATGTAATGATTTGAAATCAAGACTAGAGCCCCTTCTCCCTTTATTCCCATATAAGGTTAAGGTTTATTCGATCTTGATTAAAGAAAATCAGTACCTATGTACCTACCTAATTTGTTCAGTACCTATTCAGTTTATTATTATTCTTGATTCGATTTTTCGATTTTACTTTCATGTAATGATTTGAAATCAAGACTAGAGCCCCTTCTCCCTTTATTCCCATATAAGGTTTAAGTCATCCATCCATTTATTGGCCTTGCTCGGCGTAGCTTAACATAGGTGACGCTAAAATCGGTCTTAAAATAACGACTGAACTGTTATCTAAAACTTTCTCGCTTTGAGTTCATAGGTCGTCGCGACAAATTTCAAGATCAGAGCTCATTTTTGTGAGAAAATGTGAAAAAAAAAAAATCCCCCAAAAACCAGTTTTTTGGCTTTATGGCTCTCTGGACAAAATTTGCACCACCACTCCCGTGTTCCTGGTAAAAAGACCTTTAATTTGATATATAGGTCGACCAGGTTTGGATAAGTCCTTCTATGGGGACAGACAGACAGACGACACCGAAGCGAATACAATAGCCCGTCCCGTCCACCGTCCACTATAGGACGAGCTAAAAATCAAAATTGCCAGAGAATTTTCTAAACCAAGTACTGACGCAGGCAACATTTCCCGTTTTTTTTCAGCTTGGAAAGTTGTGTGATGTCCAGTGAGCACAATCGTCCCGTGGGGGACACAGGGGAAAGTTTGGTGCAGTCGGAATCCTATATGCAATCCATACTAGGGGGAGCCTCTCTGTGTTACAAAAAGAGACAAGGCGGATCCAGTGGACACTCGTCCGTGCGTAGTGTGGACCCGAATGATTTATAAACAGGGTCCGCGGTACGAGAAGCATAAACTGTTTCGAATAAGGCTCGTAGAAGCTGAAGCCATCTTTTAGGGCTGTCTAGCTCCTACACCTGAGCCTCAGATAGGGCCCAGCTTCTGATGAAGGTGTATTTCACTTAAGGCCCGTTCCGTCTTGTCGTGAGTTTCATCCGATATTTTTCCGAATGTCCTGTAGGTAATGTAGTTTAAATGAGAGTGTTCCCACTACACACGACACGATTTTTTTCCAAACGACAAGTGGGAACGAGCCTTAACATAGCACTACTTTATGTTTTATAGGCGAACCTGGATAATGGACAGTGAGAAGTGAACAACCGAGCTGATTGGAAAAGGCTGATGAAAAATAAAATGTCGACACCGTCTGAACGGGAATAAAGCTAAGCATTTACTATATTACATTGAAATAGGGGACTTTTCTAACAAAACTCCTGTGTGCGGAGTGCAGTATGTAGGACTGATGCGCCCATATAGCAAAGCAAAAGAAGACCTATTAGAAAAAAAAAGTTGTTTAATTGGACTTTTCAAAGGAAAAATCTGGGCGGAAAATGAAAATCCACTTACCTGGGTCAAAAGTCTACCGGACCGAATATCGGAGAACGCCCAGCTCTGGTCTTCAGCGGTACTCAAAATGTAGTCCCCGGTCGGGTGAATGGAGAGGCCAGTAATGGGGCCGGTGTGGTGGGCCATGAGCTGCATGGTTTGAGAAGTGCCCACGTCCCACACGCGAATGTGAGTGTCTGGTGAGCCCGTGATTACGATGTCCTGGGGGGACACGAGGAGTGAATGGGTTAATGGTCTTATTTTTCCGCGTACCCCTTGGGTACCCGGGTTTAATCTCACAAACCCCTGTAACTATCATATTGAGTACCGGGTACCCATACCAAGCTTGTTGAGTACCATTACTACTGTGTTCTAAACACACACAGTATCTTTTGAAAAATTTATTAATTCAGTACCTTGAGGTCAAAATTCAGTACCTTTTTGGACTGTACTGCACTGAAAAGCTGTCCAATTCAAAATTTGCTTTTGTCAGCCTTTAAACTTTTTTTTCTAAGGTCTCATCATCCCAAATCAAAGAGAGAACAACAGGATATGAGAAACCCAGCTGTTTCAAGAACGAACGTTATCCGTTCAGCAGAAAATTTGCCCAGGCGGGAATCGAACTAGTGGCCTAACACTTACAAGGCTCTCATATTGTATGAGAACTTTACCACAAGAATAGTAGGTAGTAGTCTACTACTGGGTTATAGGGACTCTTTGGTCCCATTCGAGCGGTGTAAACAAGCACATTATTAACAACTCACCAACTGGTAGATTAACAATCTTCTGGAAACGAGATACCTTGTCAAATAACATAATAATAAGATAGTGGAGTGATAGAAACTATGTTAAGCACAAGCACATTATTACCTATTCTTCTTTCTTCTTGCAGGCCATTGCAGCAGAGGCGGCCGGCACGCCGAATCAGCCAGTGGAACAGATCGGCATCTCCGAGGAGGTCCAGGCCAAACTCCAGGACAAGGCCACCATTCTCACACAAGAGCGTAAGAAGCGCTCGCGGGCCGCGCCCGAAGACCTCAGCACGGCTGACAACCTACGCGCCTTCCGCAACGTGTCCTCGCAGGCCGGCCTGCACAGTGCGAGTGTTCCGGGTATATTGGCCATGGATATTCAGGTACGTACTTTCCAAGGAATTGTTGTTCAAATTTTGCACCTCCAGTAAAGGCCCGTTCCTACTTGTTGTTGTTGTAGCGGCTCCAGCTGTAGGGGAATGGTGATGGCAGAATAAATAAAAGATTTTATCTGCCATATTTCCCACTTGTCTTGAGTTTCATCCGATTTTTTTACGAATGTCCTGTAGGCAATGTAATTTAAATGACAGTGTTCCCACTACACACAACACGATTTTTTTCTCTTCCGACCGACAAGTGGGAATGTGCCATAATTCGAACCCTACATAGCTCTTTCATTATTAGGTGAGGCTTTTATGAAACATGCTAGTGCTAGTGGATGCTCCAAATCTTCAGTTGATACAAAAATATGACAGATATTTTTTATGCTGTAATATAAAAAAGCGTGTTTTAAAAGATATTTTTGTTCTAATAAATTGGTTTATTTGATAGGTTGAAGACACGAGCAAGATTCTCACAGGTGGTAACGATTGTCAGGCCACTGTGTTCAATAAGGACACGGAACAAGTTGTGACTAAAAACGTAGAAAATAAAAACAAAAATAAACCTAAAGAATACCTTATACTTAATATGATCTTGTACAAGAAGGAACTTGGGTTTATACTGAGCCCATAAACATATTCTGACTAAGTCAAACTGCCATTTATATCCTTTTGTTCTAATAAATTGGTTTGTTTGACAGGTTGAAGACACGAGCAAGATTCTCACGGGCGGTAACGATTGTCAGGCCACCGTATTCAATAAGGACACGGAACAAGTTGTGGCTATTCTGAAAGGCCATAGGAAGAAGGTCACCCGTGTGGTGTATCATCCAAGTGAAGTGAGTAGCCTATTCTATTATTTTATACAATGACTATTGGTTATTGACCAAACGAAAATGGAGTCTACGTTTTAACTACACAGTTTCGGTTTTGGTTTGTTCTTTCCGATTGCCCAGGACAGCGATTTTCAATTGTGGCTATTCTGAAAGGCCATAGGAAGAAGGTCACCCGTGTGGTGTATCATCCAAGTGAAGTGAGTAGCCTATTCTATTATTTTATTCAATGACTATTGGTTATTGACCAAACGAAAATGGGGTCTACGTTTTAACTACACAGTTTCGGTTTTGGTTTGTTCTTTCCGATTGCCCAGGACAGCGATTTTCAACCGGGGGTACGCGTACCTTTATATACAAAAAGGAGCTTTTCTTTTCCACGGACGTGACTTCTGCATAATTACCGAAAAATGTTTCAGAAATGAGTTTGGAGAGTAAGAAAGTTTATAATTGTTGCACAAATATTTCTGGATTGTTGAGAAACAATGTTTTCTGATGAAAATGTTGCTGGTGCGTACTATTCATTATATTAGGTATTGTTATATACAAAAAGGAGCTTTTCTTTTCCACGGACGTGACTTCTGCATAATTACCGAAAAATGTTTCAGAAATGAGTTTGGAGAGTAAAAAAGTTTATAATTGTTGCACAAACATTTCTGGATTGTTGAGAAACAATGTTTTCTGATGAAAATGTTGCTATTGCGTACTATTCATTATAGTAGGTATTAGGTATTAATCCCAACATCTGCTCATTTGTAACAGCTCCAGTAGCAATTTTCCATTGACGTGATTTCTAAACAAGTACCATCTCTTTACAGAATCTTCGCCCTGCCCGGGGAGGCATTTATTCTCCGAAGCAAAATTCATCCAACCACTCAAGTAGTCAACTCAAGTATCCACCCTGTCAACCCAAATCCAAACGGAACTACGCAAAGGGTATGCCAAATGTTGAAATCCTTCTCAAACCTAATGAATCCACCTACGAAATCTCGAGCCAATATACCGGACAACAATCCACCGTCAACAGAATTTTACGCAAATATGCCGGACAGTAATCTAGGAGCAACAAATTCTTACGAAAACTTATCAGAAATAAGTATGCCGGAAACAAAATCTTACGCAAACGTACCGGAAATGAATCCGCCGGCAACAAAATTTTACCCAAACGCACCAGACATTGATCTGCCGACAGCACATTCTTCTCTCACAACGCCGGCAAATGGTCTAGAAACGAAAACCTTCGCCTCTCTATCAGAAATGATCCTTGCTGCCATGAATTTGTCTATGCCGCCCCCTATGCTTCTAGCGCCCATAATATTCAACACGTCTGAGTTAAATAATCTTCGCCCTGCCCGGGGAGGCATTTATTCTCCGAAGCAAAATTCATCCAACCACTCAAGTAGTCAACTCAAGTATCCACCCTGTCTGTAACCCAAATCCAAACGGAACTACGCAAAGGGTATGCCAAATGTTGAAATCCTTCTCAAACCTAATGAATCCACCTAAGAAATCTCGAGCCAATATACCGGACAACAATCCACCGTCAACAGAATTTTTCGCAAATATGCCGAACAGTAATCTAGGAGCAACAAATTCTTACGAAAACTTATCAGAAATAAGTATGCCGGAAACAAAATCTTACGCAAACCTACCGGAAATGAATCCGCCGGCAACAAAATTTTACGCTTCTTCTTTTTCTCCCGCCCTCCACTCGGGGCCTCCGTTACAATCGGCTCAAACCCAATCATATGCACGTCATTCCGTGATATTGAAAATTTTGAAACAGCTGAAAGTTTGTACAATGAAACAGTCAAGTTTAATGAAATTTACGACAAATCTACAAAAGTAATAAAAAATTAAGAAGTTGACCTAATAGTCAACTCCGAGCATTTGAAAACAACAATTTATTTGTCACTAGGGGAAAGGCACTGCACCTTTTTTTTACCATTTATTTAAAAAGTATTCACATAAAATTATTGCAATGCATTTGAATCTATTGAGAATTATGTTTTAAGTCCAGAAAAAATGAAAAAGTCACTTGAAAACTCAATACACAGTCTACAAACCTTAGCTACGAAACTCAGTTTCTTAAGGGAAAAAACAGACAATTGTGAAAAAACGTAGGTTCCTCTCGAAGCACAATTTTCAAACTGATTTTTTTCAATGTTTACAAACATCAGCTGATTTTGATGTATGAGAAGTTAAACACAAATCGTCTGAAAAATCATTTAAAATTATCAGGGGTTCTCAAAAATGGCACGTTTCCTTATTTTTGGCGCTTAAATAAAAAAATGCCGATTTTCGGTACGAAGACGGTGAGTAGGTGTTTTACCTTAAAATGAAACATTATCATGACAGGAATGCCAGAATGTTACCTAAAGTAGTGGTAGGTGATAAAGTAATGTTCAAAGAGAATCCTAAGGCTAACTGGGTCCCAGCAACCATTGTTGAGGAAGTGATTCCTTGTCGTAGCTATAAAGTCAAAACACCTGAAGGTGTAGTTTATCAAAGAAATCGGGAACACATTTTAAAAACTCCTGTTTCAAGATTTTCACGACCTGAAACTCCACATCCTCAACGCAGTCTTAGATTTGATGACAATAATGTTAGTGAGAAAATGCCACCTCTACGTCCTAGGAGCATTTTGAGAAAACCTAGCCGGTTTAATGATTTTGTCATGGAGGGCTCAAGCAAAAGCTAAAGCTTTTCTTTTGTAAAAGGGGACATGTGATAATATCTACCTATCATGTGATAATATCTACCTATCTACCTATCATGTATCATGTTTTACTTCCGCATTCTGTCATTAGCCAATCACAAGAGACCATGACGTCAGCAAATCACAAGAGACCATGAGGTCAGTCATAAAACCATGAGGCTGGAAGTCAGAGGAGCGAGGATGTAAAAAGTAGAAAAAGATTTTGTTTTTGGTGTAAATGATTTTGTGTTTTATGTTCTACAATAAAAAGGCCAGTTAATCAATGTAAATAAAATAGTGTGTTCATCATTTATTATTCGTGTTTTATGTTCTACAATAAAAAGGCCAGTTAATCAATGTAAATAAAATAGTGTGTTCATCATTTATTATTCGATAGAATACAACATAGTGTATGATTTTTCCAAAATATCTCGCGGAACCCTTCCCGTCAGCTCGCGGAACCCCTAGGTTCCGCGGAACCCCTAGGTTCCGCGGAACACCAATTAAGAAACACTGCTCTATACTACTCTATAGGATCCTTGTTTACTAGGGTTCTACTAACATATTGGGCATCTGCATGGCATGAGATCCTGTTTTTGTTATGCAAAGGATTACTTTGTACTTAGCCATTATAATAACATTGTATCCTTTATTCCCTAGTGTCCAATGAGGTACCAGAGCATCCTGTGGTATCCCCCATATCTTCCTTGTTTACTAGGGTTCTACTAACATATTGGGCATCTGCATGGCATGAGATCCTGTTTTTGTTATGCAAAGGATTACTTTGTACTTTGTACTTTGTACTTAGCCATTATAATAACATTGTATCCTTCATTCCCTAGTGTCCAATGAGGTACCAGAGCATCCTGTGGTATCCCCCATATCCGGCTCTGTGTTTGAGAAAAGACTTATTGAGAAGTACATAAAAGAAAATGGAACAGACCCTATAAATGCAGAGAGATTGACACTTGAACAGTTGATAGATATCAAAGGTAAGTTAATCAGGGTTGCACATAATTTGACCATTAGTATTTTTTTTTTTTTGTCTTTCAAACAGCCCTTGATGGCTTTGGGCCGACATTTGGTTTTGGCTACAAAAATTCTATGAGTGGGATTCACTTCTCACTCAAGCTTTGCTATTTTTTTTTATCAAGTTATTTTAGACTGGTCTACTCCCTGTTTAAAGATCCCCAGCTAGACCAAGCTGGTATAAACCCTGTTCAAAATCCCCCAGCCCGACTGTTACATAAACCTTGATTAATTTTGAGACTTGAAAAGAAGAAAATAAAAACAAATTTCAACCCAAGGAATTACTCAGAATTACTATGATCTTGTGTCCCCTATTTCAGTCTCACCGGTAACCAAACCCAAACCACCACAGGCCACAAGTATTCCTGCCATTTTGAAAATGCTCCAGGATGAATGGGATGCCATCATGTTGCATTCATTCACTCAGCGGCAACAGTTGCAGACAGCTCGGCAAGAACTATCTCATGCTCTCTATCAGCATGATGCAGCTTGCCGAGTCATAGCAAGGCTTACTAAGGAGGTTACAGCTGCTAGGGAAGCGTTGGCTACTCTCAAACCCCAGGCTGGTATTGCCACACCCACCACTATTCCACAGCCGGTGAGTGTTTGATGAAAACTGTGGGTTAACATCTCGAGAAATCATGCCATATATTTGTCTCAGATTCTCAGAGTGCTAAAGCTTTGTGTTAATTTTAAAAGCATTTAAAACTATTGAAGTCAAGGTTATGGGGTAAGTTCTGCCACAGTAGTGTAGTGGTCAAGGTGCTCACCTGCTAATAAAGGGTTTTTTAGCAGGTGATCATTTCATCATCAACATTGTACAAGATTTTTTTTTGAAGAGGATTGCATAGAGGGAACTGTAATTGCTAAGGTCTCATCATCCCAAAATCGAAGAGAGAACAACAGGATAGGAGAAACCCAGCTGTTTCAAGAACGAACATTATCCGTTCAGGATAAAATTCGCCCAGGCGGAAATCGAACTAGCGGCCTAGCACTTACAAGGGTCTCATATTGTATGAGAACTTTACCACAAGAATAGTAGTAGTCTACTACTGGGTTATAGGGACTCTTTGGTCCCATTCGAGCAGTGTAAACAAGCACATTATTAACAACTCACCAACTGGTAGATTAACAATCTTCTGGAAACATGACCTTCAAATTAATGTTAAAAAAAATAATAATAATAATAATAATAAAATAAAATACTCCGAAAGTACCTATAGAATCTACTTTACCTGTAGCGTGAGTACATAGTAGTTGAGTTTGTCGCGGAACCACTGGTTCTTCCGCATGGCAATCCCGTAGCCCTTGCTGTCCAACAGACCCCCGACCTGGGTGAGGTTACACTTGCGCTCAATCTCGTACTCAATCGACGTCGACTCCATGAGAAACGCGTAGTCGTCGTTATCGTTTACACGATTTACACCTGAAAATTGGGGGTGTTTGTACGTGGAAATACTTGAATCATTATAGTCAATAATACCATTATTATTTCAATACAAGTCAAAACGTTTCAATACAGGTCAAAACGGTTCGACAATTTAAATTTCAATAACACCTCAAAATTGCAAGTAATTTATGATGTTCGCGTCTGAAAATTGCAAGTGAAGGAAACTGGGTACTTGTTCAGAAGTCACGTCAATGGAAAATTGCTACTAAAAGGAGCTCTTACAAACAGTGACTACTGTTATTAAAGGGTTAGGTTAAACACAAAAAGGGAAGTCGCTTTTACATTGTTGTGGATTTTTGCATTTGTTTACTGGACACTGTAACTGCTGACATCTTATCGTCCCGAAAGCAAATAAAGAAAAACCTACCTGCCTCGTTGTGGATTTTTGCATTTGTTTACTGGACACTGTAACTGCTGACATCTTATCGTCCCGAAAGCAAATAAAGAAAAACCTACCTGCTTCATAAAATAAACACAAAGATTTAGCATTCTGAGAATCTGAGACAAATATATCGCATGATTTCTTGAGGTGTTAACCCACAGTTTTCATCACTCACCGGCTGTGGAATAGTGGTGGGTGTGGCAATACCAGCCTGGGGTTTGAGAGTAGCCAATGCTTCCCTAGCAGCTGTAACCTCCTTAGTAAGCCTCGCTATGACTCGGCAAGCTGCATCATGCTGATAGAGAGCATGAGATAGTTCTTGCCGAGCTGTCTGCAACTGTTGCCGCTGAGTGAATGAATGCAACATGATGGCATCCCATTCATCCTGGAGCATTTTCAAAATGGCAGGAATACTTGTGGCCTGTGGTGGTTTGGGTTTGGTTACCGGTGAGACTGAAATAGGGGACACAAGATCATAGTAATTCTGAGTAATTCCTTGGGTTGAAATTTGTTTTTATTTTCTTCTTTTCAAGTCTCAAAATTAATCAAGGTTTATGTAACAGTCTGGCTGGGGGATTTTGAACAGGGTTTATACCAGCTTGGTCTAGCTGGGGATCTTTAAACAGAGAGTAAACCAGTCTAAAATAACTTGATAAAAAAATAGCAAAGCTTGAGTGAGAAGTGAATCCCACTCGTAGAATTTTTGTAGCCAAAACCAAATGTCGGCAAAAACCAATCTTTTCTAATAGGTCTTCTTTTGCTTTGCTATATGGGCGCATCAGTCCTACATACTGCACTCCGCACACAGGAGTTTTGTTAGAAAAGTTCTCTATTTCAATGTAATATAGGTAATGCTTAGCTTTATTCCCGTTCAGACGGTGTCGACATTTTATTTTTCATCAGCCTTTTCCAATCAGCTCGGTTGTTCACTTCTCACTTTATCAGCAGTTTTCATTTTTTTTAATAGATATTCAATCCAGTTTTCAATTTTCGGTTCAGTAAAATTCGAACGCTTGAACTTCTGCCGAGAATTAAAAATAAATTTCTTTCCAAGGAATTAGAAGAAGAATAAGTTATTGTTAAATAAAAAGTCATGGGGGTTATAAGTGTCAGTTGTATTACATTTGGATGGCACGAACTTATTTCTAGAAGGGCTAGTAGGAAGATAGAAAAGCAAGATTAAGAAGGTCACGTAGAAAAGGCATGAAGGTCACGTAGAAAAGGCATGGAGGAGGGAAAAACATGTGAGATGAACGTCTTTAAACAAATCAACGAAAGTTGACAATTTAAAACATCGACAGTTAAAGTAACGAGATTAATCTCAAATATCGGTCTCCGTTGAATTCCTAGCGGCTCTGCGCTTCTTCTTTTTCTCCCGCCCTCCACTCGGGGCCTCCGTTACAATCGGCTCAAACCCAATCATATGCACGTCATTCCGTGATCCCCCCCTTAGGCTCCATCCCAACGTGTATATTATTCCGGGAAAGTGTCCTAGGTTCCATCCCAAGGTTTATATTGTTCCGCGAAAGTGTCCTAGGTTCCATCCCGGGCAGGCCGTTGCGTTTAGGCTCCGGGAATGGTTCACGGCCCGCGAGGTTAATATTGTTCCGCGACGCTCCGTTTTCCCCGATCTGGTGAACGTTGTTCCGGCTCGCGGTCTTCGAGCGCGGCGTCAGCGCCAGCAAATCCCCCGTCTCGATCATCTGTAAATTCGCCCGGCTAGCGGTGCTCTTCCCGCCCGCGGATTCCTTCTTCCCGCCTCCGCGTTTGGCCGGGCTGGACTCCTCTTCCCCGCCCGAAGAGGCGGAGTCTTGGTCGTAGCGACGGACGCGCTTCGTGGACCCGTGACAGCGCGAGATGAAGGACCACTCCTCGAGGAATTCCTTCTTGAAGGAGACCTTCTTCTTGTGCGCCGTGGACCAGAGGTTGTAGAACATTTCGATGAAGGCGACGAAAATGGAGAAGAAGATGCCTGTGGAGAAACGAATTGAGAGTGAAACAATCAGTAAAACTTATTGACGGACTGCTCAAATTTTGGGTTGCCGAAACGACACGGTATACTTCTCAGACAACATTGTTACTGTTAAAATGAATTTGAAATGATTTTTAAATTAAAATATTGATATACCCATTTGCCTCGGTGGTGTAGTGGTCAAGACGCTCGCCTGATAAACAGGAGGGCGTGGGTTCAATGATGTTATCCTCATTCCTCAATATAATATGAGAATTTGACCATAGTAATAGTAGCCTACTGTTGCGTCCCAAAACTTAATGCTGCGGCCCAAAATTTAATGGCCAAACTTCCTTTTGAATTGTCTTGTCTGTGTGACCTGTGTCGTAGCATCCCCATCCCGTAGCCTCTCATCAGATGGGCAAGAAGAGACTTTTCTTCGGGACGATAAGAACTCCGTTGTTATAAATCTCTTACCCAGATTCATAAAGGGCATCCGTTGTTACAAATGTCTTACCCAGATTCATAAAAGGCATGGTGAAGTCCACAACGCTTTCTCGATCTCGCGTGATGGTCAAATCTGTGATGGCCAAGTCAGCCTCCCCATACAGAACTTTGCCAATCATACCGTTCCATCTTTGCGTCTTGTTGTCCCAGCTGCCGCCCTTGCCTGTGGGGAAGCAAAAACATCACTCGCAGCATAGTATTAATCAAGAGGATAGTGAGTCAATAGTAGGAGTCCACACTCCAAAAGTTTCCCCTCTGATTTTCTATGATTAAGACCAGGCGCTTTCACGCCAAAAGAGGGAAACCCCCCCTCGCCCCTGGTACATCACTGTTTTACTCTCCCCCTTCTATGATTAAGACCAGGCGCTTTCACGCCAAAAGAGGGAAACCCCCCCTCGCCCCTGGTACATCACTGTTTTACTCTCCCCCCTCTCTACAAAATCCTGGATATGGCCCTGCATCAGTTGTATTCTTGCCGTTCAATTTTCTCTCTTTTCCACCACCAACTTACTGTCAGCCTGCAAAAGTATTTTCCGTCAGCTTACTGTCAGGCTGCGATTTCCCATCTTTTCTATCAACAATTCCAGATATTGTTTCTGTGGTCGTCCAAGGGGGTTTGAAATCCCACAATCCTTTTAAAACCATGAGATCATGTCTATCTCACGGACACGGAAAGCAAGCAAACCACCAACTTACTGTCAGCCTGTACTTCCAGTGTATAGTTGAACTTGCACAGGAGACTCAGCTCATGGATCAGATCCACCGCATACCCCTCGTAGCGATCGTTACCGGTGAGACGGGCAGCGGATTCCTTTTCCATGCCGTACGGTGGCGTGAGCGCAATCACGATGCGAAACGTTGTGTTGGAGAAATCACCGGTGGGGCCTTCGTTGTAGAATTTGATGCGCTCCTTCGGCGACCATTTGGCTGAAAATCACGTTGAGGAGAAAAAACTTAACGGTTGCAACCATAGTAATAGTAGCCTACTGTTGCGTCCCAAAACTTAATGCTGCGGCCCAAAATTTAATGGCCAAACTTCCTTTTGAATTGTCTTAAGCACGAATGCTTGCCAGAAATCCTCTGATTATCCTTACCAAATTTTATGACTTGAACTCCTACACTAATTGGAAAAGATTGGAATCGGTCCAAATTTAACATGGGAAATGGGTTAAAATTTTTAATTAGATATAAAAGCTACTTACCCAGAACCAGCACCACAAACACACCTCCGACGTTAGCCAGTGTTAACCCTTCGGTGTCTCCGTCCCCTGACTCCTCCGCATGACAGGTCCCCGCTCCCTTTTCCTTCCACCACTTGTTTTTGAGCGCCTCGAGCTTGCCCCGTTCCTACAAGGGTTGATGGACACAAAAAAAGTTAAATTATTGACAAATGAGTTTGTACTTTTCATAAATTTCATTCATTCTGAGGGCACGGTTAGCCCAGCGGTAACGCCCTCGTTTGCCATACAGAAGGTTCCGGGTTCGAATCCCACCATCCCAGTACCTAAATGGGAAGTATTGTCTAATATAGCAGTTGTTTAAATGCTTACTTATTGCGATGTTTCGTTGCTATGAATTAAATAACGCTCTTTTATTCTTAAAGAATAAAAATAAAGTAATAAAAAATAAAGTAGAATGAGATGGTTTGGTCACCTAGAAAGAAGAGATGAGGACTATATTGGAAAACAAATGGAAAAACTAGAAATCCAGAGGAAGATCCTCCAGGAGAACCCTGCCACTTAAAAGAAAGCCGTTAAAAATAGAAAGATTTGTAGACTGGGCGTTGACACCTGAAAATTGCAAGTGAGTGGCTGATGTTCGCGTCTGAAAATTGCAAGTGGAGGGTGTTGCAAGTTTGTTTGATGGCTTTCTTCTATCCTGTCTTCCTTTCCTCTTGGCTTTCGAGACGATAAGACCTTAGCAGTTACAGTTCCTACCCGCCTTAACATAATAATAATAATATGCTGGGGTTTACCAACTCGGAATTGAGATGAAACGAGGATCGAACTCAATCCTGATACAATCCACGGTGGTAAAACTCGACCTTATTAGATGTCATAAGTAATGTTGTAAAGCTACTAGTAATTTATGTAATTTCGACTTTATTTTTGATATAATTAGTTTTACAACGGTCTTAAAACTAAATTTGACAATACTATGTGATATTCCTCACTCACCTATCCCTTGGATCCCCTCTTCGGTGAGACGCGTCAATTCCAACTGGAAGCTGGTCCGAAACCCCTGATGGTCGAACCGAATTGGCCCGGACAACCCCCGTGGCAGAGTGTTCAGCTTGATATCGTTAATTATCGTGTACCCGTGAGGCCATGCGATGTCGTTCTCGCACGTGGGAGGCTCTTCATCGCCCGAGCTGGTTTCTTCCGCCGGGGAAGCGTCTGATTTTTCCCCGTCCGGTGCGGGCTCACCCTCCCCGCCTTTGTCTTCTTTGGCCTCTTCCTCATCTGTGGAAAAAAAAAATGATATTCTGAATTCAAGAAGAGGAGACTCAACGAGTACTAGAATGTTAATGAGCAAATTTCATTTCTGTCAAATTCCAACTGGAATCTCTCAAATTTATGGAGCATGTCTGTCAAATTTCTTGAATAGCGAAACAACCGTTTGAGAATTATGCGAAACGGATTGATAGACCTACCGAATCCAAAGTTGTCGAATTGAAAACTCGAAAAACTCGACTCCAAATTCCTTCATGAGTGGAATAACCGTTCGATAGTAGTGAATTTTTGCAACCAAAATTAGCGTCCCGTTAACGGAACTCTTTAACGTTATTTGGAGAAACTCGTTTCTGGGCATGTGCAGAGTTCAATTAACGGGACTCTAATTTTGGCTGCAAAAACTTTCTCTTTATTGTGGACCAAGTAAGGAAACATACAAACTAAGTGCAAAAATCCGCAGGATCCTCCGAAAACTTGGAACCCAGTTCGTTCGATTACCTTTCTCGTCGGCGCGCCGCTCGCGAACATTGACCGGCTCAGGTTCCATCGGAATATTGAGCAAGGATTGTGCGAGCAGGAATACACCGTCGTAGATAAGCACGGTTTCCAGCGCTATGGTGTCCGGGGTGGCATCTTCGAAGCCGTCAAAAGCTTTGAGAAGATTTGGGGAAGTAGTGTTGACCATTCGGATGCCTGAAAGGAAAAAGATGCTCCTGATGAAATATCTTAAAGGCTCACAGTAAAAGAAAAATCTAGTGGTTGGGTGGAAGAGTTCCTCCAGGAGAACCCTGCCACTTAAAAGAAAGCCGTTAAAAATAGAAAGATTTGTAGACTGGGCGTTGACACCTGAAAATTGCAAGTTAATGGCTGATGTTCGCGTCTGAAAATTGCAAGTGGAGGGTGTTGCAAGTTTGTTTGGTGGCTTTCTTCTATCCTGTCTTCCTTTCCTCTTGGCTTTCGAGACGATAAGACCTTAGCAGTTACAGTTCCTACAGTTCCCTCCATCAAACCTCTTTAAAAAGATTTCCATCTTTCAAAATTGTCAACCTCAGCAATACACGACCTTATCACGCTCGCCAACCCAACCCAACCCGCTGCATCAAATATCAGATGCATTCTTGCCCTCCTGATTCCCGTCTTTTCTACCAACATACTGCCAACTTTGTTCATACATTGGTATTGGTATAAGTAGGGCCATCGCCTGCAATAAACGCCCTTGGTCACTGCGACCTGACTAGATCTTTTGTGACTTCTGGTATTGGTATAACAAACCTTCTTCAAACATCCAAAGATTAGGTTTGTTTGATTTTACCTGAGATGTTGGTGCCACTGTACATGAACGGTTCGAGGTCGACTGTGTGCATGTCTAGATTATTGATGATGAAGTTCTGTTCGGAGCTCATCAGACCGATTTGCTGCGCTTGCTTCAGAACCTCGTGCAGAATATCCGTGGGGACATCGATGAGAATGAACGTCTGCTTCTGCTGCTTGATGCGACGGAGTGTGGGCCGAAAGTTCCCTAGAAAATAGACATAATATCTTGAGTTCCCTAGAAAATGGACAGAATATCTTGAGTTTCCTTGAAAATAGACCAAATATCTTGAGTTTCTTTGAAAATAGACATAGCATCTTGAGTTCCCTATAACATGGACATAAAATCTCGAGTTCCCTATGACGTGTGTAATGCCTAGTACACATCGGAAACATCTGTTTTGCAACAGTTGCGTAAATGTTGCGAAACAAATGTCTGGACTCACCATCGTCGCTCAGTTTGCGTACGATAATCGTGTGGCCCTTGTTATTGTACATCTCGAGCAGTTTCTTGACGCGGAACAGTCCGTCGTTGTCGTAGTACACGATGGTGAAGTGTTTCCATCCGGCAGATCGCACGACGTCGACCAACGCATGCGCCAAGACGTTCGCATCCGGGTAGAGGTTGACGCTACAAGAGCCGCGCGGGGTCGCATGGTCCCAGCGCGTCTGTATGTGCGGGATCTCCTTGGTGTCGCATACGGACTCGACGATGGGCGTGGTCATTGCGGAGCGCGGCCCGAAGATAGCGATGCAGCCTGCGGATTGGTCGAATGCTTTTAGTACCCATTTTCCCCCAACAAATCTACCTGAGTACTTTTTTTCTTTAATCTACGAGATACGGGTCACACTTAATAGTGGTTGTGTCGCATACGGACTCGACGATGGGCGTGGTCATTGCGGAGCGCGGCCCGAAGATAGCGATGCAGCCTGCGGATTGGTCGAATGCTTGTAGTACCCATTTTCCCCCAATAAATCTACCTGAGTACTTTTTTTCTTTATTCTACGAGATACGGGTCACACTTAATAGTGGTTATCAGTTTCATCCTCATTTAGTACCCATTTTCCCCCAACAAATCTACCTGAGTACTTTTTTTCTTTAATCTACGAGATACGGGTCACACTTAATAGTGGTTATCAGTTTCACCTGCTTCGTTGGAGTCTGGCATCACCTCAGCATAATGGGTGGACATGTAGGCCCACATCCGCTGGTACACCTCATTGGTTGAAGTCATGAAGAAGTTCTGCGTGGACCCGTCACTCTTGGCACCGTACTTGATGGTAGTCTGCTTCTCCAGCTCTTCTACGTCGGAGAAGGGGGACTGATGCGTTTCCACGGTCAGAAAGGCGGCCAGATTAGCCGTGTACGACGAAACCATGATGAGGGTGAAGAACCACCAGATACCTGAAGGGTTAAGATAAGAAGGGAAAGATGAGATAAGAAAGACAGGAGTATCCTGTAATAATATCCTTCTTAGAAGCATTGTTGGCTTAGGAAGGATCCTCTTCTATTTGTATTTCCTTGATATTATTAAATAAAGAATGTAAAACATTACACATTAACACTTTGAGAAACCATGATGAGGGTGAAGAACCACCAGATACCTGAAGGGTTAAGATAAGAAGGGAAAGATGAGATAAGAAAGACAGGAGTATCCTGTAATAATATCCTTCTTAGAAGTATTGTTGGCTTAGGAAGGATCCTCTTCTATTTGTATTTCCTTGATATTATTAAATAAAGAATATAAAACATTACACATTAACACTTTGAGAAACCATGATGAGGGTGAAGAACCACCAGATACCTGAAGGGTTAAGAGAAATGTCACTAGATTAGCACGTCGAGTGCAACGTTAGTCGTATGACTGGCACCACAGAGTCCCGAAACATCTTATTTTGCTTGGTATTGGAACTCGGAGTGTTAGGTGTGTTTTTTTTTTCAACTGTGACGTAAAATAAAACAAAGGAAAATATTTCAACTCAATTCAATACCAATTAACTTAACCCGTAGAGAGCTTAGAGCTCTCATTATGATGCTGAAAACAGAATCGAGTGCAACGTTAGTCGTATGACTGGCACCACAGAGTCCCGAAACATCTTATTTTGCTTGGTATTGGAACTCGGAGTGTTAGGTGTTTTTTTTTTCAACTATGACGTAAAATAAAACAAAGGAAAATATTTTAACTCAATTCAATACCAATTAACTTAACCCGTAGAGAGCTTAGAGCTCTCATTATGATGCTAAAAACAGAGCGGAGCGGAGAGCATAGGGCAAAGAGCATCGAACACCTAGAGGGAAGCGAAGACTTCAAATCTCATAGAGCTGAGAGCAAAAAGGTCTAAGGAGCGGAGAGCATAGGGCAAAGAGCATCGAACACCTAGAGGGAAGCGAAGACTTCAAATCTCATAGAGCTGAGAGCAAAAAGGTCTATATCTATACTATACTAACAGTGGAGCAAACTCTGATCCACTGTTTTTAGACTTACCTGCCATCATTCGTGTGGACACGGCGATCGGGGCTATCTCCGAGCCCTGCTGCATCAGCGAGCCGATCGTAAACCAGAAGGAGTTGCTGAAACTGAACTGGTTCTCCAGCTCTTCCGGTTCCTCGATACAGGGGTACGGATTGGTCCACTCGTACGGGGAAATGCGGGCCATGAGGAAGAACAGAACGGATACACCGATGTAGGCGGCGATCACGTAGATCCAAACCCCCTCGCTGAAGGGAGACAGGAACGAGAACATGCTGGGTGGCATCTTCTTGGGCTTCTTGTACAGGATGCTGATACCTGGAGTCGAACAGAAAAGGTGAAGGGAGACAGGAACGAGAACATGCTGGGTGGCATCTTCTTGGGCTTCTTGTACAGGATGCTGATACCTGGAGTCGAACAGAAAATAATAAAATATATCTTGTACAACTCCATTCACAAAAAGCCCACTTTAAGGCTCAGGTGTCGAGGCAAACAGTCCTAAATGATGGGTTAACCTTCTAAGAATCTACCTTGTTTATCCTCCCGAAAAGATAAGTGTTTCACCGCCGTTTCTATTTCGTAGCAATGAAATAACTGCTATATTAGACTCGTGTGGTCAAACAGTCCTAAATGATGGGTTAACCTTCTAAGAATCTACCTTGTTTATCCTCCCGAAAAGATAAGTGTTTCACCGCCGTTTCTATTGCGTAGCAATGAAATAACTGCTATATTAGACTCGTGTGGTCTGTGTGACTTCATCCTCATCTATGTGACTCACAAAATACAATAAAGTACGGTAAAAACTTTCCCAATTAAAATGGAGAAATCGTTATCCCCTATATTAGGAAAAAGTTTACCTATGACTCCTCTATTAGAATCGTAATAGAGAGTTTTTGCAACCAAAATTAGCGTCCCGTTAACTGAACTCTTTAACGTTATTTGACGAAAACTGTGCAGAAACGAGTTTTCGTTGAATACGTTAAAAAGTTCAGTTAACGGGACGCTAATTTTGGTTGCAGAAATTCTCTATTAATTGTGTCTTACCTTTCTTGATGAGTTCACAAACGCTCCTCTCCACCTGGAAGCTCATGAGTTCTGGCACCCGCATGGTCAGTCCAACCAGCTTGGTCTCCCCCAGCAGTTCTTCGTCATTCACCCTCTCTATGGCCTTCATAAACACTTTCTCATTCACGGCATCGATGGGGGACGAATCGAAAAGGCCGCCTATTTTGATGACCGGCGGTAGCGACAGGGCAGATTGCGCGAAAAGCGAAAGGAGAAGGAAATAGAACCATGGTCGAAACATGACTTCAGCTTTTTCACCCCTTATGGGGCCTTTTTAACTATTTTCTCTCTTTTCTGTTAAATTTTGGAACTTGAACTTAACTCACTATTGTCAAAAAAAGCTGCTATAATTGCACCTCTTTATTTCTCTTTATTACACAGAAAAGTTTGCCTGAATTGTTCTTTTGATTGGTTCCATTTGACGCCATTTTTATTCAACTTCTATTTTATTGCACTGTATCAATGTATAAATATGTACAGTGAAATTATTATTTGAGAGAAACTATTCAAATGTACTTAGAAAATATGTTTATTGATGGCGTTCATTACTACAAGTTTTAACGTCCAGAAAAACCGTTGTTCATATTTATTGAATCAAATTTCATGGTACATTTATTGGGATCAAACTAAATTGTTGTCTTTCAAGACAGTCCAGCGGAGTAAGTTTTATGGTCTCTGTCCCTCAGAACAGAACGAGCTTTTTTAAATCAACCGGTGATATAAAGTCACAACTTTTAAAACTCAAAAGTCACGAGGGGAAAGACCTTGATGTTAAACGCTCTCGGAAAGTTTATAAAACACGACGCTACCAAACATGTGGAATTTAGATATAACATTGAAAATCCTCATAAAATATGACGGTAGTAGAGATCCATCAGTCGATAAATACTTAAATATTTATCAGAAGGTTAGAGGACCAAGTCCTGTGTAAAACGCACTCCAAAAGCGTAAGAAGACTAAGAAAGCACGCGGAAAACACCAAAAAAGTTCAAGAAAACACCAATTACCCACAAAAACAACACAAAAATCTCGTCAATAGACGAAATAATTGTTCCGAAATCACTGAGATTTCTCTCAGTTGGGAAACTGAGACCCTCGCCACATCTGAGAGATAAAATTAAACCACGCTTCGTTTCACGATGACGGGCACTATCCACCGCTTTGCATAGTTCTTCCCCTTTTCCCCCGTCCCATCCGTACGGATATTAGAATTCCCCAAGTTTTGGACCCTTGACAATATTTTTTCCCACTCCGTGGTGTCTCTGCGTTGACAGTGGTGGAGAGTGATTTGAGGATTTGGCGGCTTGGGACCCCTTGGCCTCGGCAGCCCTTCTCCCGTTTTTGCTGTGTTTGTTTCCCTGCAGAAAATTTCTCTGTTTGATCTTCGGTTTTGATACCTTGTAGTCGGTGCTCGGAACGGCTGACTTTCTCCTATCCTGTCCTCCTCTCTTCGCTTTCGGGATGATAAGACTCCTTAGCAGTTAGAGTTCCCTCTATTAAACCTAGTGCACTGCCGAGCGCCAAGATCTTGTATCCAGCACTGTTTCGTTTTTTAATTCATAAAAACACACACCTTATGTATTTTTGGAGTTCAACAAACAGAGTGTCTTTTTTGTAAACAAATAAACACACAAAGAAATATTCCAAAATAGGAACACTCCACATCTACATAATTATTTAATTTTTGTCTCAATGTGTATGTTTATGAACGAAATAATTTCTCAGTTATTTCAAGAAATTTGTGAATTCTTGAAACAACTTCAAGTAGAGGAAAAGACGGTAATTATGTTTGGGTTGCCTGGGCCGAAAACTAAAGTCCTGAGAAAAGCGAATGTTTTTGAGCTTTTGCAAAATTTTCGCCCTAAATAACGGTCGAACCGCACATTTCTCGAGGTTCGGTTTAGATCTACATTTTATAAAGAACCTCTCTGCAAAGTTTGGGCGACCTGAGCCGAAAACGAAAGTCCTGAGAAAATCGAAAATCTGCTTTGTTGAGTTTTTACCTTCCTTATCCTATAGGAAGGAAAGTAATGTACGAGTTATCGGGTGAATTTTTCGTTGGTCAGTTTTTAGTGCCAAATTCCGTTTTGAGGTCCCTAGTTTCCGAAGACGGGTTTTAACTTTTCGTGTTTTGTTTTCAGATTTCGGCGTCAGGCGCGGGAGGTCCGACTTTGACCACGGCCCAGTTACATCCGGACGGTCTGATCTTCGGCATAGGCACTTCGGACTCGCAGGTGCAAATCTGGGACCTCAAGAAACAGAAGAACGTCACGGACTTCCAGCTGGATGCAGGACCTATCCAGGTAAAACCATATGGAATTTCCATGGTTGGGAATAGGGAAATGGAATATTCAGGGAATAGGAAAGTGGAAAATTCCCTGGCATTTTTTTCCCCCCTATTCCTCACCATTATTACATTGCAAATTGCGAAAGGAAATAACAGGTAAAACCATATGGAATTTCCATGGTTGGGAATAGGGAAATGGAATATTCAGGGAATAGGAAAGTGGAAAATTCCCTGGCATTTTTTTTCCCCCTATTCCTCACCATTATTACATTGCAAATTGCGAAAGGAAATAACAAGCATCTCTCATTTAAGGGAGATGTTTTCATACATGGGATTCTGTGGTAAACACCATGCAATATGCTTTGGTAGCCAGGATGTGGAAGTTAAAAATTGGCGGAAGTACCACAGAGGTTGATAATAAAATACGGCTCCTCTTAAGTTACTACTCGATGGCGAAAAACCATGAAACTCTGTTTCGTGTTAATATAGGCCGGGCGGCGCGGCGCTTCGAACTCTTGACGTTCGCGCGCCTCCCGGTACGCTTGATACTTTCTTATTCATTTTTTTTTTTTACTCCCGTACGGTTGGTTCGATTTTGTTCGACCCGAAAAGGCTTTTGGGGTTCCTTAATGGTCTCCCAAGTTCTACAATTTTTCAAAATTAAGCAAGGTCTTTTTTATATAACATTATGCATTATGTTCTTAAATCTATGAAATACATGAGACCTTGTTTAAACTGCTGGAGTAAAGGGACCTTTTAGTCTCATGCGAGCAGGATAATCAAGTTACATTTTATTCTTAAATTTATTGATACCTGATGTTCGCGTCTGAAAATTGCAAGTGGAGGGTGTTGCAAGTTTGTTTGGTGGCTTTCTTCTATCCTGTCTTCCTTTCCTCTTGGCTTTCGAGACGATAAGACCTTAGCAGTTACAGTTCCTACAGTTCCCTCCATCAAACCTCTTTAAAAAGATTTCCATCTTTCAAAATTGTCAACCTCAGCAATACACGACCTTATCACCAACCCAACCCAACCCGCTGCATCAAATATCAGATGCATTCTTGCCCTCCTGATTCCCGTCTTTTCTACCAACATACTGCCAACTTTGTTCATACATTGGTATTGGTATAAGTAGGCTAGTAGGGCCATCGCCTGCAATAAACGCCCTTGGTCACTGCGACCTGACTAGATCTTTTGTGACTTCTGGTATTGGTATAAATTCTTCTTTGAATGTTCTTCAAACATCCAAAGAAACCTAGTCTTTGGAAGAAAACTAGTCAATTTATTTGAGAATTTGACTTCACAATAGCTAATAACAGAGACCTAAGACCAAGGCCAGCAATCACTATCAGGTAGACCTGACAGGTACGGCTGAAAAGATCCGCTTGTCAGGTTTACCTGATACCTGATGAGCACACACACACTATGAGGTAGACCTGATGGGCGGACCTTTTCAACCGTACCTGTCAGGTCTACCTGAAATTGAGTGGCTGACCTAAGGATTAGGGGTGGAAAACGAGGGTGGTGTTAACCTTGCCTAGTGGTTATCTTCCACTCAAGGGTCTCCTGTTAGTGTTTTTTTCTACAGGGTGTTTAATAATTTGTTTATTATTATTATTATTATTATTTTACTGCTGTACGGTTGGTTCGATTTTGTTCGACCCGAAAAGGCTTGTAATCTTAAATTACTACATTTTATTCTATTCACTAATCTCCGAGTGTTCTTCTATTCCAGGCCCTCTCGTTCTCGGAGAACGGTTACTATTTGGCGACGGCTGCCGACGAGAATTGCGTCAAGCTGTGGGATTTGCGGAAGTTGAAGAACTTCAAAACTCTACAACTGGATCCGAACTATGAGATTCGCGACTTGTGCTTCGATCAGAGCGGAACCTACATGGCCGTAGCTGGTACCGATGTCAGGTGAGAAATGGTTTTTGTGGGGAAATTGGTGTTTTCTTAGTCTTCTTGCACTTTTTGAGTGTGTTTTACACACATGACTTGTACCTCTGACCTTCTGATGACTATCGATGGCGCAGTGATCAAGACGCTCGCCTAGTAAACAGAACGGCGCTGGTTCACTCCCAGCCGAGGTATGGAATTTTGTCCTCATTTATTTGAGAATTTGACTTCACAATAGCTAATAACAGAGACCTAAGACCAAGGCCAGCAATCACTATCAGGTAGACCTGACAGGTAAATACGGCTGAAAAGATCCGCTTGTCAGGTTTACCTGATACCTGATGAGCACACACACACTATAAGGTAGACCTGATGGGCGGACCTTTTCAACCGTACCTGTCAGGTCTACCTGAAATTGAGTGGCAGACCTAAGGATTAGGGGGTGGAGAACGAGGGTGGTGTTAACCTTGCCTAGTTATCTTTCACTCAAGGGTCTCCTGTTAGTGTTTTTTTTCTACAGGGTGTTGAATAATTTGTGTCTCTTCATTTACAGGGTGTTCCTGTGCAAGCAGTGGCAAGAGTTGGCCATGTTCAACGAGCACACAGCTATGGTCACTGGTGTTCGGTTTGGTACGCATGCGCACTACCTTGCTTCTTCATCTATGGATCGCACGCTCAAACTTTACTCCCTCTAAAAACGCTGATAAGTGTACCATCTATTGTATAGTTTGACATTATCTTTAAGTGACATTCTTTGGTCGACATTGAAGGCTTTTTAGGACCCGAAAATTATAAGAAATACGTCAAAAAACAAGAAGTGCGCAGAAACGCATGGACATTAACACATTACCATAGTGTTGCCTGCAAACGAGCTGTGCTCGGGACAGTTGATGTGACGTCATCGTGTAAGGAAACGTATGCCATGACGTCAGAGTTTAAGATTTACCGGTATTTTTAAATCCATTTATCTCGAGATCTAGAAGGTGGAGGAAAAGAAAAATTCCCTAGTTCCTCATTTTTCGGCTCTTTGACACTTCATCTAAGTAAACACAACTGGTATATTGTATCATTCAAGGGGTTACTTTCGCTGTTACCGCGGTGATGACGCTATTCAAGTCATTACCCTCGCAATGAGAGAAGAAACTCTTGCGTTGGAAAAAATAAAATAAAACAAAAATGAAAAAAAAAAAAAAAAAACAATTTTGGGTTGAAAAAAAAAAAAAAAAAAAAAAAAAAAAAAAAAAAAAAAAAAAAAAAACAAACCGCATCAACCACCAAATTTGAAGGTTGATCGGGTGGGCCAAACATTTCCGACCTTTGGATTTCACAATTAGTTTTGAAAGATTGAAATTCATACGGTGGAGCGGATTACGACATGTAAAGAATTAGTGATTTGAAAAGTCAAAATTAGCATTGACTTTATTCTTAGAGATTAGAATTTTACTTTTAAGAGAAATGAAATAAAGGGCATATTTTGCTCTAAATCACCAATATTGTAAAAAAGCCCATGTATTTTAAATTCTGATTTCGAAATAATTTTATTTTCTCAAAAGTTAAAATTTAATTATCCTATGTCTCAATGTTTGTATCGAATAAAATATTGATTTTTTCTCCTTGTTTTTATCAACAAAAATGCAAACTAATTGTTCACTATTCAGTTCCATCAATCAAATCTCTCTTTAATAAGTAAATAAATAAAACAAAAATAAACAAACAACTTGTACGATTGTTTATTAATAACTCATCGGTTCATTTTATTTTTATCCTCGTGGCAAATTCTCTTTCCTTTGGAAATACAAAACGGTACAAACTTAAACTTACAAATATACCTAATGCTAATGGTGGGTTTCACCAATGACTTAATGAGAGATTTAACTAATGGGAGAATTTTCAATAATTTAAAAAGGCGTTTTTAATTATTCAAATAGGATTTTGAAAAAAGTTCTCCCCCTTGGATCACTATAAACTTTTTTTTATCATCAAATTATTAAAATATCCCTTTTAGATTATTAAAAATTCTCCCATTAGTGAAATCTCTCATTTTTTCATTAGTGAAATTCACCATAAGTGAGTTTTTACAAAATGGTTGATGGGAGACGGCTTTAAAATAAATATATGACCTACCTTAAATAAATAAACTTATTCTAGAAAGCACTAAGGTTGGATTTAAGCAATATTTTTTCAGCCCCTAGAAGGCCTGTTAAGCTAACAGCCTGTTCGGTTCCATTTGATTTTTTTAAGCTTAACAGGGTTGTCAAGCTAACAGCCTGTTAAGTTCCTTTTCATTTGTATAGGCTTAACAGGGTTTGTTTAGCTAACAGGCTGTTAGGGGCTGAAAAAAAGGTTGGTGAAACCCACCCTAACTGAACTTCAGGGGTGTCCAAAAATCTCAAGATGGACATTACTTCGATGGGCAAGAAGAAATTAAGGGAGTTCAAAATGGGTAGTAAAAAAAAATGAATAGCTCATCCCTAAAGGGAATTCAGCTAAAAATGGTAACTTATATCTTGTATGGCAACGGTGGAAACGCTTTCGTTCAATGTGTAGAAACTGAGGCGCTCCAATAAACATGGCCTATAGACGGTCAAACATCTTGCCGTCACAGACCCATTACAGAACCTGAAAATACAATATTGTGACGCCTGGATATTTTCGGTCTTCGAAGACAAATAGGGTTTAATCTGAGACCGTAACGTATCTTCAATAGTAGACCGTCTTTGTCACATGACATATCACGACGGTCACATGTATCTAATAGCAAACCGTTACAAGATCATCTTTATAATATTTTCGGTCTTCGAAGACAAATAGGGTTTAATCTGAGACCGTAACGTATCTTCAATAGTAGACCGTCTTTGTCACATGACATATCTCGACGGTCACATGTATCTAATAGCAAACCGTTACAAGATCATCTTTATCTTAATATGGGACCTAAGGCATCTTTGCCGTTATTGGTCAGGTTTACGAGTATTAGATATCATATGTACTGACATTATTGCTTACCATTATAGGTTTTTTATACTGTTTGGACGTGAGAGTCAACAATTAAGTATCCTAAAAAACATATAACGGAAGTAATAATTGCACTCTGTGCCATTTAACCCGGATTTAAGATGACTGTAACGGCGTCACACATTCTAGTATCTAGAATGTTTACGAGTATTAGATATCATATGTACTGACATTATTGCTTACCATTATAGGTTTTTTATACTGTTTGGACGTGAGAGTCAACAATTGAGTATCCTAAAAAAACATATAACGGAAGTAATAATGGCAATCTGTGCCATTTAACCCGGATTTAAGATGACTGTAACGGCGTCACACATTCTAGTATCTAGAATTCTAGACGGTCATCTAATATCTTGCCGTCACTTGTCGTATCCAGTCCAGATAGTAGGCGACCTTCACGTAGACGCCGGGGACGCCATATTGACCGCACCCGATGCCCCAGCTCACCAAGCCTACCACTTGGAATGTGCCGCCACGCTCACACACCAGGGGACCGCCGCCGTCACCCTGAAACGAAAAAGAGACGTTAGGTGGAACGAAAAATTGGCGTTAAAGATAACAACGAATTATTGCTGTTAAATATAACGAAGAATCATTGGCGTTAAAGTTAACGAATAATAGGCGTCAAACATAACGAAGAATTGGCGTTAAAGATAACGAATAATAGGCGTTAAACATAACGAAGAATTGGCGGTAAAGATAACGAAAAAGAGACGTCAGATATAACGAAAAATTGGTGTAAAAGAACGAAAAAGAGACTTTAGACATAATGAAAAATAGACGTTTAGATATAACGAAAAAGAAACTAGATATAACGAAAAAGAGACGGTAGATGTAACGAAGAATTGGCCTTAAAGATAACGAAGAATAGACTTTGAAGATCACGAAGAATTGGCGTTAAAGATAACCAAGAGTTGGCTTTAAAGATAATGAAAATTTAGCGTTAAAGATAAAGAGAAAAAATATTGAAGATGTATAGATATCGAAGAGTATGTTAGTATGTTGAAAAAGAAATGATTGGCGCATCTGACTGTTTCTGATTGAAAGATTTGCCTGCGTCATCTCTGAACGCTACGTTTGTGTTTCCTTGGTTGGATTGTTGATCTGCTTTGGTCTGTCCGTCGAAGGACAAGGACTTGGCATTGCGGAAGTAGTCGTCATTGTCATCATAGCCTGAAGGTTCGTAACCCCCTGGGCCCGAGTCAGCATAAGATCCCAATCCTGAGTAACTCCCTGGTCCTGAATCAACATATCCACCTGGTCCAGAGCTAGGCTCATGATCATAAAGTCCGTTATCATATGGAGGCTCGGTGCGGTAGCTTGTAAAACTGGGCGCATAGCTTGGCGAGTAACCTTCATAGAACGGTTTGAATGGAGGTCCATGTCCAAAATAAACACCTAATGAGGCTGAATTCCTCCTATTCTGTGTTCCTTCTATTTTGACTTTTGAGAGAAAAAGTTAAAAAGAAGAACAAATCCATTTAGGGTAAAATCCGGTCTGGGCGGGAATCGAATCCGCGATCTAGCGCTTACAAGACAGACGCGCTGCCCTCCAAGCTAACTAGGCTGGACGAGGAATCGAGAGGTCGAAAGCCCAACCACATGACACTATGCTTACTTTGAGGTCACAAAAGATCTAACCAAGTCGCAGTGACATAGGGCGTTTATTATAGCCGATGGCCCTACTTATACCAATACCAAATGCTTACCTTGGGCATTCCGCCGTCCACAGCTACCATAGGCGCCGGGGCGGTTGTTGTAGATGTTGCTGCCCAGGCCGATATTACGGGGCGGCCTTCTGCAGCATACCTGACGAGGGCCACACTTGCCGCCCCCTAAACCGCCTCCTGGATAGTAGCCGCCGGCCTGTCTCTGTGAAGAGGAAAACATATACTTTATTAGGACTAGTAGTTCAGAGGAACCCTCATTCAAGAAAGGGGCTAGCAGAGAGTTCTCAAAGGCCTAATGCAAACTTTACCGTCTTGAAAACTGTTACCAAATTTGGGCAATCTTTTCGAAAGTTACAGTTACAAACAGACCAAAGGAAATAAAAAAAATTAGGTACCTACTTGAAACTCGTAAAAAAAAGGTTTTTTCTTAGTAGGTAAACAAAAAATAAAAACTCTTTGTCTTTGTTTAGTTTTCTGATGCTTTTTGTCCGTAATACTACGTATGTCCAGTAAAACTTACATCTACGTCCCAAAAGAACGATATAAGAGTATAGAAATAGGTATGCGTGCAAAAAATAGCTATGAACCACATCAAAGAATGAAGACAACTACTTAAAAATGACTTTCATAGAAGTCACTTTTGGGAGTCCATAGAAAAAAGAGGGTCAGAAAAAAAAGAACAGAAAGTGGACAGAGTGTGGTTTAGGGGTCTTGTGAATCGACCCGTTGAATCAATGGAACGATACAGGATATGTATGTAAATCAACAACAGATGCCGCACCCTAAGAAACGGCAGACCAAAAATCTAAAGCTGTGTCCACAAATAGTCGACGGCCAACGATCGATAATCTGGAGTAATCGCTACACTCTGTATGAATACGTTCAGAAAAATCGGAAGACCAAAATATTTTAGAAGAAATAAGCAAAAGAAGGAAACTACTTGCAAGAGAATATGTAGACATGATAGTGGAAATGATAAAAACTTACAAACATAATCATGCTTTCGAAAAGGGCGTTTAGAACAAAGAAAAAGAAATACCTATATTGAAGACAAGTTTTTGCATGAAGTTCAAGAAGAGATTACTATTATATCTACTACTAACAACCAAAAAGGCAAAATTCTACACATGCTAAACAAACTACTACAAGTCAATAGACAATACTATTTACAATATTGCATGCTTATACCTGAAATATAAACATACAGAAAAGTTGGTAACATAATAATTATTATGAAAATTAATAACAAATCCAAGTTTGTTATTAATTTACTATGGAGAGTGATCAAACATAAAGGTAGCCAGAAATTGAATGACATTATCAAATATTAGATGAAATCATCAGGTGATCCATCATCAAATGTGGAAATATGAACAATATTTAATTTAATGGGTTCTTTGGGAATTACGAATTGTCCAAAAAATATCTAATCATCTTCCAGGTTGAGTTTTATTCTTTTGTCCCTGTAAGTTAAAAGGTAGCCAGAAATTGAATGACATTATCAAATATTAGATGAAATCATCAGGTGATCCATCATCAAATGTGGAAATATGAACAATATGTAATTTAATGGGTTCTTTGGGAATTACGAATTGTCCAAAAAATATCTAATCATCTTCCAGGTTGAGTTTTAATCTTTTGTCCCTGTAAGTTGGAGGTTTTAGTTCGTTATTGTACATAAGTATCATTAAATGCTTTATTATTTGTTATTGTAGATTTTTAAGTATGTGTATTTTTTTGTAGGTAATGTCTGGGTGTTTTACGTAACTTGTTTTGGTTGGTCAGTTTTGTCAGGTTCAGGTCCCGTATTTCTGTTGTCTTCACTTCATTCAGCACTCAGTCCTTCCTTCGTTCTGTAGTTTTCTCATCAGGTTTGGTCAGGTTTGTCAGGTTTAGGTCCCGTATTTCTCTGTCGTCATTACTTCATTCAGGCTCATTTCAGTCTTCATCAACTTCCTTGTTGCCACTTGGACTTACCTTCTGCACATCAACATCTTCTTTGTCATCAGCAGTCTCATCAGCGTTTTGTCCAAAAAATATCTAATCATCTTCCAGGTTGAGTTTTATTCTTTTGTCCCTGTAAGTTAGAGGTTTTAGTTCGTTATTGTACATAAATATCATTAAATGCTTTATTATTTGTTATTGTAGATTTTTAAGTATGTGTATTTTTTGGTAGGTAATGTCTTGGTGTTGGACGTAACTTGTTTTGACGTCATCTTATTGAAATTCCTTCGTTCTGTAGTTTCATCAGGTTGGTCAGTTTTGTCAGGTTCAGGTCCCGTATTTCTGTCGTCTTCACTTCATTCAGCACTCAGTTCTTCCTTCGTTCTGTAGTTTTCTCATCAGGAATGATGGTGCCGTTACCTGGGAACAGGTTAGTATTTGGTTAGGTAAAGGATGTGGTTAAGGCGGTCTCTTCCTGATCCCTTATGTGCCGCGTCCATTTTAGTTTAAGAATGTGGTGGAAGGTCAGTCGAAAAACTGACCATTTACATTTTAACCTTATTAAATCAACAACAGAGAATCGAAGACGAGAAAAAATACCTGGACAGAGTGTGGTTTAGGGGTCTTGTGAATCGACCCGTTGAATCAATGGAACGATACAGGATATGTATGTAAATCAACAACAGATGACGCACCCTAAGAAACGGCAGACCAAAAATCTAAAGCTGTGTCCACAAATAGTCGACGGCCAACGATCGATAATCTGGAGTAATCGCTACACTCTGTATGAATACGTTCATTGATAAAATGAGTCCATTGATAAACGGAATTTTTGCCGAGTGGGGTTTCCCCGCGAATGTCACAATTATTCATTCTCTATCGCTAATTAGCTCACATTCATTAAACCTATTGCAAATTAGCCTTATTAGACCATAGTATGTTGCACCTAATCAACCATGAACTGAATGGAGACAATCGGGTTCAGGTAATATCGAGTAAATCTTTTCCCAATGGATATTTGCCAAGTGACTATAAATCTACTTTCAATGAAAAAGTACTTGTAGATAAAATCTATACTGATTACCGAAAAAATTAGAAAAGATTAACACACCTACTTAATTTTTAAAGTTGTTGAAAAAAGAAAGTTGTTCAACATTCCCGCAACTGTTGCGAAACGTTTCCGGCGTGCTTAAAACTTACATCATTGACCAAAACATCGTCCAATCCAATAACATCAATATTCTTTAAATTTGTTCGAAAAAAGTTGTTCAACAATCAAAGAAAATATTTTGCAACATTGCCGCAACGGTTTACAACTGTTGCGAACCGTTGCGAAACGTACCATCAGTGACCACCACATCGTCCAAGCCAATCGCCTCGATATTCTTGTTATTGCTCCTCGGATCGATCAAGAGGCCGTCCTTCCTTGAGATCTCATGCGGCAGACACTGATCATAAGGGACACAGTAGCAGTTCTCTTCAATCCCGTTGTAGGCTCCGTTAAATCCGCCACTGAATCCACCACCGTTGTCCAGACGAGGAGACTCGTATTGGGGGTATTTGTCGGCGTATCCGCCACTGCCGCTTGGTCCGGCGGAGGAGAGGGAGTTGTAGTCTGAAAAATGAAACAGGGGGGTTAGAGAACTATTGTAGTTAAAACTTTTTAAGAGGTTTGATAGGGGGAACTGTAATTACTCAATCTTGTCTTTGATTTCGGGACGAAAGAGAAGAAGGAAAGGATAAGAGAAAGCCAAGCTTTCCAGGAACGAATCTTATCTGTGTAGGAAAAAGTACGCCCCTGGCGGGAATCGAACCCACGAATCTAGCGCTTATAAGGCAGACGCGCTACCCTCCAAGCGATTTAGGCTGGCAACGGTTAACTTTAAGATTTTTTAGGAGGGAACTGTAACTGCTATAGAAAGCGAAAAGAGAAGGAAGACAGGATAATAGAAAGCCAGCCGTTCCTAGAATAAACCTTCTATTTTAGACCAGCCAGCCAGCCACTCACTATCAGGTATCAGGACCTTTTCAGCTGTACCTATCAGATCTACCTGATAGTGGCTGGCTTTAGGGTTGAGGTTTTTCATTCAGTTGGTAACTTAGTACTCACTGTTGTTGGTGTACGGGCGTTTCACGTTGTACTCCTTCTTGTAGAACGGGCTGGTGGATCCGTACGTGTCCACGCCTCCTCCATACGATGGCGACGTGCCGACAAATCCATTACCGGTGCTGCCGTACAGAGAGCCGCCTCCAGAGCCGCCATACACGGGGCGAGGGGAGAAGGAAGAAGCGGCGGGGAAGTTGTTGCCGGTTTCGAACGTGTTGGGGACGATGCCCGTACCTGGAGGGGAGGAGGAACCAATGAAATCATCAGCACCTTTTTAAATATTATTATTAGTTTTTTTTTTGTTTACTTTATTTGTTTATTTTTCAAGAGATTTGGTAGAGGAGTTACAGTTTCCTTCCCGGTCTTTTGGCTAAGATCAAAGTGTAGTATTTGAAATACCAGCCTGTGTAAATCAAATGGGTGACGTCAAAGAAAACCCTTCACACTGTGTTAACTCTCAGTGTTAAGATCTAAAGGTGTCCACACATAGTCGACCGGCCCTCGATTAACGAGATGAATCGATGTTGTCGAGGCAGTGTGGACGGTTTAGTCGACATCGATAGATGTCGATCTACGGCCGATCGACTATGTGTGGACACACCTTAAGCCTTGAGAAATACTGGCAGGTGTAAATCAAATGGGTGATGTCAAAGAAAACCCTTCACACTGTGTTAACTCTCAGTGTTAAGATCTAAAGGTGTCCACACATAGTCGACCGGCCCTCGATTAACGAGGTGAATCGATGTTGTCGAGGCAGTGTGGACGGTTTAGTCGACATCGATAGATGTCGATCTACGGCCGATCGACTATGTGTGGACACACCTTAAGCCTTGAGAAATACTGGCAGGTGTAAATCAAATGGGTGATGTCAAAGAAAACCCTTCACACTGTGTTAACTCTCAGCGGTAAGATCGGCCATAAAGTTGACAAGAAAGCTGCTATTCTTACCCTTGATATCATTGTCAGCATGATGGTAATGATGGTGAATGTGCTCCTGTACGCCATGGTTAGAGTTGACCACCACCACCGGTTTCTTAATCGACCAGAGAAAGGGACAGGATAGGAGAAAGCCAGTTGTTCCGAGAACGAACCTTATCTATTCAGGTTAAAGTTCGCCCCGGGCGGGCATCAAACCCGCGACCTAGCGCTTACAAGACAGACGTGCTATCCTCCAAGATAACTGGGGTGGCTCGAGGGTTTTTGATATTTACCCATGAGAGCTATCAAATATTCAGAAGTTTAATGATGACTACGAAATCTACGAATCATAACAGTATGTTATTACATAATTATTTGTGCCTATTTAAGAAAAGAAAAACACCAGCAGCTTATAGTCTTCTCAGACAGGCAGACATGTTTCGCCATTGCTGCATCATCAGTGTAAAAATTGCACTTAACAAAGGAAAAGGCTTCAAAAAAGAAAAGAAAATCCAAAAGAAGAACAAATTCAACAATTCCTTTAGACTCTTTAGAGACATCCTGTAAGAAACAAACCAACACCCAACACAAACTGAAGGACACTGAAAGTGAATCTTCTGAAGAATAAGAAACAAGGAAACTTTCACTCTAAAGATTATATCGTTGGAAGTTGAAAATGAGATCATCCTAGTGAAACATAATATCCGCAACAGGAAACTTGTGATTTGTTTAACTTTGAATTTCTTTATACAAACTAAAAAACAGACAAACAAACAGACAGACAAACGAACAAACAAATGTATGAACAAATGAAGAAACAAGCAAGGAAATAACGTCACTACTGCAAACATACTACAAGGGTAGTAACCGGGCCCCCAAAGGAGCATTGGGACTCATTTTCCCTATATTTCATCAAAATCGTACTAATGGTTCCAGAATTATCGTGGAACAAAGGGACAAACTAAAAGAGCTACGGTCAAATTAAAGTTTAGAACTCAGATGAGTTTTTCAACTACTGAAGGTGAAGGAACTTGTCAGGTCAGTCCTATTGTGGAAGCTGTCAAACTGTTTTGAGTTGACGGGGCGGAGTGATACTGCGCCCCTTAATACTTTAGCATCCAGATTCCAGGATCCAGAACCATAAATAAGGATAATTCTATTCCATGCTAATTTCAATGGTACTACATAGTACTTTCATTAGTCCAATGAAGACACTTTCAAAGATGTTATTTGCAGGTTAGAAAGCTCTACAAACCTGACTTAATTACAGTCTTTTGAAGGGTTTTAAGAGGAGAAATACTTGTACTTATAATGAGGTTGTTTTTCTTGGTAAAGAGCTTGGTAACTTGTCTTAATAATTCCCCTTTAGATAGTTCCCAAGAGGAAGTATTGTGCGAAACATTAGACAACATATCACGAACAATTAGGCAAAAAAAAAAAAAAAAAAAAAATAAAATAAATTTCGACATCGCCCAGGTAGTTTCTGATCTGCCATGGAAGAATTCCCTTCATATGAACCAAGTCCTGGTCCTCAAGAACACTCCCACTTCCCACTATTACACATCGGGTTCATGTTAGGTAAGAGGTGTTTAATATGCTTTATTGTCATGCTATTAAACCATATTCACAGCTACTTACAATGGCGTCAATGACTACTGAATATTGACTTCTGGTTTGCTAGTAAGATCGCTTGATTCTAATGCAAATCTACTCATTGTCCCTTTAGATAGTTCCCAAGAGGAAGTATTGTGCGAAAGACTTGACTACTTGTTAGGTCTCGAGGGGGCGTCTTATCTAATTACTTAAATATGTACTTCCCAAAACCTCCAAGTCCTCTAATGAACACTTCAACTAGTCATTCTGGAGCAGCGGTTCTTAGTGTGCGTCCACTTTGATACATCAAGTCTCGCGTTGCCTTACTTTAGTGATCCCTCGGGACTGGTGCATTCAGCGTGCTGTCGCCGTTGACTCAAATACTTTTCAAGAGGTTATTTGATAGAGAAAACTCTTCAAAAATAAATTGGTCTTTATTTTTGAAGAGTGTTAATAGAGAGAACTGCATCAATGGAGGTCTTATGGTCCCGAAATTGAAAGAGGAGGACACGATAGGCTGATAGAAGAAAGCCAGCCATTAAGAGAACGAACCTTATCTGTTGAGGTTGAAGTTTGCCCCAGGTGGGAATGGAACCCGCAAAACAGAGTAAAAATAGTAAAATAAATTTAGGTATAGGTAAAATTTGTCATTAAATTTAGGAACCACTATCCCCAGTGAGAACAACAGTCAATGGTGCTTCATTGAATAGAATATTAGAATTCTACATTAGATATTAGAATAGATTCTATTCAATTCTAATCAGAGTTGACATTGTTTTGGGGGAATTTCGCTCTCAGATGACCTTGTCTTACTTCTTGAGCATATACTAACGACTTCTCACATAACTTCTCATTATTATTACAGTCAAGATCCTTCATTCTTCTTCTCGTTGGCCAACCCGGAGTTTTCTGTGAGTCATTCTCTTTTGGAAGACCTTAATTTGTTGCGTTATTGTTTTGATTCATGTTGTGTCTGATTTTGTTGACATTGTTCTTGTATCGATTAATATTGTTGGTAATGTCGGTGTTGCTATTCTTCAGGGTGTTTTAATTGTAGTTATTTTTGTTGTTGTTGTTGTTGTTGTTGTTGTTGTTGTTGTTGTTGTTGTTGTTGTTGTTGTTTTTTCGATTCATATTCATACGTTATGTCTGATTTGTTCAATCATGTTCTTCTATCGTTGTTGCCTTGTTCAGAGTGTGAATACATTTGTAAGTAGTAGTTGTTGTTGTTCTATCAGCATTGTTTTGATCTTGTGGCCGATATCGAGGTTGACTCTTGTCTTCTCCTTGGTTTGATAACAATATCTAGTAACAATGGTTCACTCTTTGTTCAAGGACGAAGATATAAGAAACTTAAATGTCGAATTGCGAGTTGCCAGCCTAGTTAGCTTGGAGCCTCTTAAACGCCAGGTCGCGGATTCGATTCCCGTCCGGGGCGGATTTTATCCTAAAGTTTCGTTCTAGATTTCCTATTCTGTCTTACTTCTCTCTTCGCTTTCGGGACGATAAGACCTTAGCAGTTCCTCAATCAAACCTCTTTTTTATAAAAAAAAAAAGAACTAAAGAAGAAGTGAACCGTTCGACACTGCAGTTGTGAAAGTGTTCTCGGATTAGTCGTGGGTGCAGTGGGTTAGTCAGATCAGAAATCCAAACAGATTACCAACATGATTCTCGAGATAATTTTAGTGATGTAATAGAAGCGTAACTTGAACATAAAAACAACTCGATTGAGAATTGAACAAGATATACAGGGTGCGACACGAAAAAACTGTTCCTTTTTCCAAGAAGTTTGATAGAAGGAACTGTAACTGCTGAGGTCTTATCGTCCCGAAAGCGAAGAGAGAAGACAGAGAATAGGAGAAAGCCAGCCGTTCCGAGAATGAACCCTATCTGTTTGGGATAAAATCCACCCCGGGGGGGAATCGAATCCGCCACCTAGCACTTACAAGGCAGACGCACTGCCCTCCCAAGCTAACTAGGTTGATATTGAAAAAGTTCCAAAATGTATCAGTCAGTCCCTAATTTTCAAATGAAGGTCCCTAATTTTCAAATGAAGGTCAAACCCGATGTGCCACTGAAAGTTGCATCGCCAGCCTAGTTAGCTTAGTTGGTAGTGCGTCTGCCTTGTAAGCGCTAGGCCGCGGGTTCGATTCCCGCCCGGGGCGGATTTTATCCTGATGGGATAATGTTCGTTCTCGGAACGGCTGGCTTTCTCCTATCCTGTCTTCCTTCTCTCCTCGATTTCGGGACGATAAGACCATAGCAGTTAAAGTTCCCTCTGTCAAACCTCTTAAAAAAAAAAAAAAAAAAAAAAAAAAAAAAAAAAAAAAAAAAAAACAAAAAAACCTCTTTATTGTTCCATATGATCCATATGAATGGCTAAGGGTAGATTTCACCAATATTTTTCCAGTCCCTAGAAAGCCTGTTAGCTAATAGCCTGATAAATTCTATTTGAATTGTATAGGTTTATTAGGGTTGTTACAGGATAAAAATTAGTTTGGTGAAACCCTCTCTGAGAAGTAAATCAAACCAACTCTGACCTATTTTGGATTCAATGGGGCTCAACCAAATGACAATTTTTTTCGAGGTAGAGTCCTATTCCGATGTAAAAGTACCCAAAAAGTGCATTGGCGCACCCAAAACATCCAAAACGGTCCCTAAATCCCCTAAAATGTCGCTGAAAGGTCGCAAAAAAATAACGTTGAAGCAGCCATGGTTTACGACCTTGCATGAACTGACGTCATCACGAAAAAATGGCTGCCCGCGAAAATTATAGGGGCTCAACCAAATGACAATTTTTTTCGAGGTAGAGTCCTATTCCGATGTAAAAGTACCCAAAAAGTACATTGGCGCACTCAAAAACATCAAAAACGGTCCCTAAATCCTCTAAAATGTCGCTCAAAGGTCGCAAAAAAATAACGTTGAAGCAGCCATGGTTTACGACCTCGCATGAACTGACGTCATCACGAAAAAATGGCTGCCCGCGAAAATTTTGTGCGTTTCAAAATTCGAAAATTTCAAACGAAGATTTCTCCTCTTAGGAAGCCTCAAATGAAATTTTAAGCATTTCTATTGCAATCAGCGTGTTTCGAACTTCCTTTATCAGCGAAGAAAAAAAAAAGTGGTTGAGCCCCATTAAACACGATAATTTGAGACAGTAGGTACCTTCCTTCCTTACCTAATGCATAAATAGCTACCTTCCTTCCTTATACCCACCTAGTCCACCTCCATAATAATTATATCCTCCTTTAATTGAGAGTTCAGATGGATGGGTAGGTAAGTTGAAATAATTAAAGTCTCGAGTAATGACAATGTAGGGATAGATACGAGATAAATTACCTTTCTTTAATTCAAATGGATAAACATCGTCTCACCAGTTAAGAAGACCTTTCAAATTCAGATGGGTGAACATCAACTACTCATCAGTAGGTAGTATACAGTAATTCACGGAAGTAGGTATTAACTTCACAGATATGTAGGAAATTAAGTAGGTAGGTACATACCTTCTTACATACTTCGCGAAACAATCCGCACCTTTCAAATTCAGATGGGTGAACATCAACTACTCATCAGTAGGTAGTATACAGTAATTCACGGAAGTAGGTATTAACTTCACAGATATGTAGGAGATTAAGTAGGTAGGTACATACCTTCTTACATACTTCGCGAAACAATCTGTATGGTCTTAATTAGCTAAGAAAGTAGGTAGGCACTTAACACTTAGAAAAGCAATTATGCAAATCACTTAAAAATCTTAGGTAATGTGAATCGGGTATTTTGCAAAATTGGGTAATCGTGTTGTCATCTGATGTGATTATCGGATAAGATAGGTATATGTAGTAATGTTTCTAAGTTTTTATCAGAAGGTTACGAAGACAAACATTCGCGTACCAAAAATAGACACAACAATAATAAAATGGATAGCAGACGAGGTATCACAAACAATTAGGCA
Source organism: Diaphorina citri (assembly GCF_000475195.1). Taxonomy (NCBI): domain Eukaryota; kingdom Metazoa; phylum Arthropoda; class Insecta; order Hemiptera; family Psyllidae; genus Diaphorina; species Diaphorina citri. Next base: position 23,373 of record NW_007378085.1, on the reverse strand, counting down.
AAAAAATTGAAATTTCGACATCGCCCAGGTAGTTTCTGGTCTGCCATGGAAGTATTCCCTTCATATGAGCACCCTGGTCCTCAAGAACACTCCCACTTCCCACTATTACACATCGGGTTCATGTTAGGTAAGAGGTGTTTAATAGGCTTTATTGTCATGCTATTAAACCATATTCACAGCTACTTACAACGGCGTCAATGACTACTACTTATTGACTTCTGGTTTGCTAGCAAGATCTCTGTTCTTATGCAAATCTACTCATTGTAAATCGGTACTTCTCCCTTTGTCATCTCCCCTAAATTAGGATTTTGTCATATCCACTAATATGGGATTTTGTCATCTCCCCTAAATTGGGATTTTGTCATCTCCACTACTCTGTTTTTTCCCCTCTCCAATTATGATTCCCATCTTAAAGGAAAAGTGTTTTATGTAGATAAATAAATACCTAATTGACTAAATGAAGAAATAAATAGGTAAATAAATACCTAATAGACTAAATGGTTAAATAAATAACAAACCTATTTTACGCCACGAACTCTCTGGTTAAAACTTCAACTTATTTCATACATAGTTGAGGGAATTCCCAATAGATTTGATTGCGGGAAAAGAACTTTACCAGGATATTTCGAAATAACCACCAAGATCTAGCATGCACATGGACGCAGAGAGAATAACAGTCATGCCAGAATAATGGCATGACTATTTTACATGACTATATATTTACTATTACCTACTTAGGTGATCTTATAGATACCTAGATACAAACCGCATGCATTCGATTACTACAGTTTAGATTCGAATGGGTATTTACCCTCTTGTGGATTAGATGACTTTCCTGTGTAGGAGATGTTGCAATTTGAAGTGATATTTGTCATCTAGTTTTTTCAAGAGATTTAATAGAGGGAACTGTAACTGCTGAGGTCTTATCGTCCCGAAAGCGAAGAGAGAAGAGAGACAAGATAAGAGTGAGAAGACCGAGAAGGAACTCTATCTGTTTAGGACTTTAGGATAAAATTTGCCCTTCGCGGGAAATCGAACTCGCGACCTAGCGCTTACAAGAATAACATTTTGATTTGGGATTTACCCAAAGTTCGGGGCCACCTTTGTTTTCCTCAGAATCCTAAGAAGGTTACTACTACCCCATATATCTATGAAGGTTACCTACTCTTTCGTCTTACTATAGTGTGTCCAGATCAATGTGACAGCAAAAAAATAGGCAGTGTTGCCAAACATGTCACATGTGCAATGGTAGAGAATCTTTAAAAGGGGAAGGTATATTGCACAGTGCTTCCTCCGACAGTGAAACAAAGTCAGGTAAGGCGATATCCACCTTACCTGTTCTGGAATCCAACCTCTGAACTTAGAGCTACCTCTGCATTTTAGAAGAGAGAGTTTATCAAAAATAGACCTTTACCACAATTGCAACAATGTAAGGATTTCCTGCAAACTGATTGGTTCCTTCATTTTGGGTTGATGACTCATTGCTGCCACATTGATCTGGATGAACTATACCGGCCGTATTTGTTATTTCAGATTGGTCGAAGCGGATCCGTACGCAAGGGTTGGACCCCCATAAATGGGGGGCTCCCGATTTTATGTGAAAAAGCTCCCCATTTTTCTTGATTCGCGATTCACTTTTTTTTCTTTCTTTTTTTTGTTTTGTTTTGTTTTTTGTTTTCCTATATATATATTTTTTTCTACCTACTTCCTTTAAATACACTGCTACACTTGCCTGGGAACTTTGGAGCTATATTTTGGAGACTCTACACGTGATACTCGAAAACAAGATGAATTTAATACCAATTGAAAAAAATCCCCACCCCATATACCGATTTAAACTCGAAATTTTCCCCATAAAACAGATTTTTTTCAACCCTTGGTGACGGGATCCCCCATAAGGTCAGATACAAACGATCAGAGTTACCCCTGATCTTAAGAGACCTTGGGCGGTTAATGTGTTGACTGTGCTCGATCTATTGCATTTCTAGAAATAAACTATTGTATGAATAATCCGTTTTATTGATAACACTTGCAGATATTCATA
>NW_007378085.1:0-21091 GCF_000475195.1 Diaphorina citri | reverse complement strand
TTATTCCCAATATAAGGTTTAAGTCACCCATCCATTTATTGGCCTTCCTCGGCGTAGCTTAACATAGGTAACGCTAAAACCGGTCTTAAACTAACGACTGAAGTGTTACCTATCTAAAACTTTCTCGCTTTGAGTTCATAGGTCGCCGCGTCCTTCTATGGAATCTATGGGGACAGACAGACAGACAGACAGACAGACACCGAAGCGAATACAATAGTCCCTCCACTATACCTTTTTTATTACTATCGTAGGATAAAGGAAGGACGGACTAAAAAGGAAAAGGATGTTGAATAGAGGAGGAAAGGAAAAAGGAAGAGAAGGACAAGGGAAGGGAAGGTAAATAGGAGAAGAGACGGATAGGATGGGAGAAAGGAGTGAAGAGAAGAAGGTAGACAAAGTTGAAGAGAGGAGAAAAGAAGAGAGGAGGAAGAAAAATTGAGGTGGGAGAAGAATAAATAGAAGGAGAAAGGGTTTTCTTGAAATTTAAAAGTCACATTAAAAATTTTAGTCGAGGGGCCAAAAGGTGAAATCGAGTCCCTAAATCTGTGCTTATTCATTGCTTCATATGGCATCTCGAAATGATAAAACGTGGAAAGAAAATAGTACCATATTAGGAACTGGCACTATAGTGTATGGAGAGCATCGTTTAAGAAATTTCAGCACTGGTCTATCGAATATCTATGCTAAACAAGTAGAAAATTATGAGGTATGTCTGAAGTTCTGAACAGAAATGTGAAATCAGAAAGAACTTCTACAGAAAGGGCGAAGGCGTCACTCTTACTCCTGAAAGCAACTTTACACTTCGCATTTTTCAATATTTTGACGTCACGGAAGTACGAAATGCAAATCGAGTTTTCTCCAAAACAAAGTGCCCAAAGTGAGTGAGAAAAAGGTCAAAGCTTCCCAAAGCTCCTCGAAAGCAAAGAGCCCAAAAGGTGGCCCCCTAACGACCATTGTATGATCTTCAAAGAAGGATACCAAGGTGGTTAATAAGTACGGTCTGCAGTTTAAAGCGTTAGCTTAGTTGGTAGTGCGTCTGCCTTGTAAGCGCTAGGCCGCGGGTTCGATTCCCGCCCGGGGCGGATTTTATCCTGATGGGATAATGTTCGTTCTCGGAACGGCTGGCTTTCTCCTATCCTGTCTTCCTTCTCTCTTCGATTTCGGGACGATAAGACCCTAGCAGTTACAGTTCCGTCTGTCAAACCTCTTTTTTTTAATAAAAAAAAAAAAAAAACAATACTCTTCCTTGGTCTTTCTAATCCTAAAAAAAGTTTGGCAAATCCTAAAATAAAACCACTCAACAATAGGTACCTACACGCATGGCATACGTAAGTTAATTTTTTTTTTTACTTTTTTTTTCTTCTTCTCTAATCCAATACCTACCTATCTGATACATAGATAATTATACGAGTATAAAATATGTTAGTTACATACACTCGTACTCTAAGGATATAGGTACACCAAAGGATCTACGTCATTCACCGAAGAAATGCATCCAAGGTCCTCTCTCCATGATGATGGTCCTTCACCTCACGCGATGACCGATGACTAGGACTTGGGGAAATCTATAAAATCCGATGAGGATTGCATCAAACAAGGTGGAGAATGAAGAAGAATAAGAACAGAAGTAGAAGAGAAGAAGAAGAAGAGAAGAAGAAGAGGAAGACAGAATAAAATCCGCCCCGGGCGGGAATCGAACCAACGGCCTAGCGCTTACAAGGCAGACGCACTACCAACTAAGCTAACTAGGCTGGCTGACCCCCAATGTAAAATCCTCCAAATACCCAATGAAAATCAAATGTAAACCCCGGGCATCAAGAATATACATCAGGGATCGAGATGAGACGAGAAGAATCACGCATATAATTATGATACCAAGACGTCAATCACGGGAAGTGACACGTGATTCAACGTGAGAGCGTGATGTATTTTGTAACGGAGATAATTATGATACCAAGACGTCAATCACGGGAAGTGACACGTGATTCAACGGGAGAGCGTGATGTATTTTGTAACGGAGAAAAAAAAAGATGGGATAAGGAAGAAGGAAGGTAGGAGGAAAAAAGAAAGGGAGGAGGGAACAAGCTGGGCCCGTCCCTCCGGGAATTTTTTAGCCCGTAGTTTATTCGACAGTGATTGAAGAAAATCAGTACCTATGTACCTACCTAATTTGTTTAATATTCAGTTTATTATTATTATTATTGAATAGATTTTTTTTTTTGATTTTACATTCATGTAATGTAGTTAATGATTTAAAATCAAGACTAGAGCCCGTTCTCCCTTTATTCCCAATATAAGGTTTAAGTCACCCATCTATTTATTGGCCTTGCTCGGCGTAGCTTAACATAGGTAACGCTAAAACCGGTCTTAAACTAACGACTGAAGTGTTACCTATCTAAAACTTTCTCGCTTTGAGTTCATAGGTCGCCGCGTCCTTCTATGGGGACAGACAGACATATAATTATGATACCAAGACGTCAATCACGGGAAGTGACACGTGATTCAACGGGAGAGCGTGATGTATTTTGTAACGGAGAAAAAAAAAAGATGGGGTAAGGAAGAAGAAAGGTAGGAGGAAAAAAGAAATTGAGGAGAGAACAAGCTGAGCCCGTCCCTCCGGGAATTTTTTAGCCCGTAGTTTATTCGACAGTGATTAAAGAAAATCAGTACCTATGTACCTACCTATTTTGTTTAATATTCAGTTTATTATTATTATTATTGAATTGATTTTTTTTTTATTTTACATTCATGTAAAGATTTAAAATCAAGACTAGAGCCCGTTCTCCCATTATTCCCAATATAAGGTTTAAGTCACCCATCCATTTATTGGCCTTCCTCGGCGTAGCTTAACATAGGTAACGCTAAAACCGGTCTTAAACTAACGACTGAAGTGTTACCTATCTAAAACTTTCTCGCTTTGAGTTCATAGGTCGCCGCGTCCTTCTATGGAATCTATGGGGACAGACAGACAGACAGACAGACAGACACCGAAGCGAATATTTTTTAAAAAAAAAAAAAAAAAAAAAAAACTAACGACTGAAGTGTTACCTATCTAAAACTTTCTCGCTTTGAGTTCATAGGTCGCCGCGTCCTCCTATGGGGACAGACAGACCAACAGACACACAGACAGACAGACACCGAAGCGAATACAATAGTCCCTCCACTATACCTTTTTTATTACTATCGTAGGATAAAGGAAGGACGGACTAAAAAGGAAAAGGATGTTGAATAGAGGAGGAAAGGAAAAAGGAAGAGAAGGACAAGGGAAGGGAAGGTAAATAGGAGAAGAGACGGATAGGATGGGAGAAAGGAGTGAAGAGAAGAAGGTAGACAAAGTTGAAGAGAGGAGAAAAGAAGAGAGGAGGAAAAAAAATTGAGGTGGGAGAAGAATAAATAGAAGGAGAAAGGGTTTTCTTGAAATTTAAAAGTCACATTAAACATTTTAGTCGAGGGGCCAAAAGGTGAAATCGAGTCCCTAAATCTGTGCTTATTCATTGCTTCATATGGCATCTCGAAATAATAAAACGAGGAAAGAAAATAGTATATACCTTGTTTATCCTGCCCGAATAGGACTGAAATGCCCCTTTACCCCAGCAGCCTAAACAAGGTCTTGTACCTACATTTGTTAGGAAAACAATAATACATCATACAAAATTAAGGCGACAATTACAGGGACAGTATAAACTGTTACGGTAGCTTCCATTTCGCTGTGGTCGCTTGGCCCCTGGACTAATTAAGCACCTTATTATTTCACTTAGAAACTTTTTTCTTGTTTTTAAAAAGCGCAAATTTCCGCAGTGAAGTTAAACGTTGCCATGTTAAACGTTGCATGAGTAGGAGATGAAATTTCTCTACAACTATTTATAAAGAGTGTTATACCAACATTACCAACTATTTGTTTCAATTTATTTATTTATTTATGCACCACCAACTATTAGAAGTGTTTTTATTTCAAGCTGAGGGTGAATCATCGCATTGACAGACTGAGTACCAGGGAGTACCTGATGTGTACCTAATTACCTCACCAAGAAAAGAAAATTCCCTCTTCATGTACGTAAAAAACATACTCTTAGCACAAACGCGACTGAGAAAAAAGTCCTTAAGTGGTAAAAAAAATCCTTAGGTAAGTCATAAGTACATAGTGCCTTGAAGCTTGACCCTACTTATCGGTAAACCAACCTATTAAGCTTGGAAGGCAGCGCTTCAGCCTTGTAAGCGTTATGCAAGATTAGAATAATTAATTCTTGTACCTACCCGTTAAAGAACCTATTTCTGTCTACCAATGTGCTCATTCCGCGAAGGTAGGTATGTGGAATCATGAAAATCATATGGAATCATGAAAATCACTAGTGTGAAAATTCCCTCTTGTGAAAATAAGCCTCTCTCTCTCTCTCTCTCGCTCTCTCTCTATTTCAAGACGAACTTCATCCTAAACAGATAAAGTTCGTTCTTAGAACGGCTGGCTTTCCCTTATTCTGTTTTAATTTTCTCCTTGATTTCGGGACGGTATAAGCAGTTACAGTTTCCTCTATCAAACCTCTTTATGCCAATGTCTACTTTTTCTCCCCTGTTCAAGAACATACTGATGGTTCCATCAGTTACTGACCTTATGACCTAGGTGTATTTCTATTAATTATTTCTATTTCCATTGGACGATTAAGTCATTACTTTCATTAGTGATTGGTGAAACTCGCCTTTTATTTTTCAATAGATCAGTTGCGCTTACTTGGGTGATGTTTCAAAGTCATAGAGCAGGAAAAATGAGGATCAACAACGGATTTTTTCTTTTTTTTGCTTACTTGGGTGATGTTTCAAAGTCATAGAGCAGGAAAAATGAGGACCAACGGAATTTTTCTTTTTCTTCTACGATGCATACTTGGGTGATGTTTCAAAGTCATAGAGCAGGAAAAATGAGGACCAACGGAATTTTTCTTTTTCTTCTACGACTCTTCTAAATTTCGAGATAAATCGATTTAAAAAATACCGGTAAATCGTAAACTTTGACGTCACGGCATACGCTCCCGTAGGCGATGACGTCACATCAAATGTGACAATTGCAACTCCTCCATTGTAAGTATTCCGTACATATTCTGTCTACATATGTAAATAAAGTCCTAATGAGAATAGAATAGAATATACCTAGCATATACCCGAGGACAACACCGTACTTAAAAAAAAAAAAAAAAAAAAACCTCTTTATGCCAATGTCTACTTTTTCTCCCGTGTTCAAGAACAAACTGATGGTTCCATCAGTTACTGACCTATGACCTAGGTGTATTTCTATTAATTATTTCCATTTCTATTGGACGATTAAGTCATTACTTTCATCAGTGATTGGTGAAACTCGCCTTTTATTTTCCATTTGTAAGTATTCCGTACATATTCTGTCTACATATGTAAATAAAGTCCTAATGACAATAGAATAGAATATACCTAGCATATACCCGAGGACAACTGACACCGTACTATACGGTACAATAATATCACCGGTACGGAATTACATAAGGGTCGGCGCGCGACAATAGATCGGTTCCGTTCATAAACCAGATCCTAAGGTCACTCAAGGTTGTTAGAAATGGCCGCAGGGGTCCAATGGGTGGGCCGTCAATGTCTCTGTCAAGGTTGGAAACCGGAGCGAATTCTATTATGATCGCGGAACCTTAGGCCGCCAGCTTACGGGAAAGAGATGAATTTCGCCAGCTTACGGGAAAGAGATGAAAAGAGACCCAAGGTCACTCAAGGTTGTTAGAAATGGCCGCAGGGGTCCAATGGGTGGGCCGTCAATGTCTCTGTCAAGGTCGGAAACCGGAGCGGATTCTATTATGATCGCGGAACCTTAGGCCGCCAGCTTACGGGTCAAAATCGGCAAAGCGATGAATTTCACTCGAATTAACTTGCTTTGAAAGAGATCGCCAGAGGCCAAGTAAAAAGCAAACTTGGAATGGCCGCAGGGGTCCAATGGGTGGGCCGTCAATGTCTCTGTCAAGGTCGGAAACCGGAGCGAATTCTATTATGATCGCGGAACCTTAGGCCGCCAGCTTACGGGTCAAAATCAGCAAAGCGATGAATTTCACTCCAATTAACTTGCTTTGAAAGAGATCGCCAGAGGCCAAGTAAAAAGCCAGCCTCCAGCTGGCTTAGGCCAGCCTCTCATATCAGGTATACCTGCCGACAGGTAAACTTGATCAGATCTACCTGATAGTGTGTGTGCGCTCATCAGGTAGACCTGACAGACCTATGTAGGTCTCCAGCCGTACCTTTCAGGTCTACCTGATAGTGAGTGGCTGGCCTTACAGTGGGTATTGCTTGTAAGAGCTTGTTCGCGGGTTCGATTCCTGCCCGGGACGGATTTTATCCTAAACTGATAAAGTTCGTACTCGGGACGACTGACTTTCTCCTCGTGTCTTCCTTCTCTCTTCGCTTTCGAGACGATAATAGAGAATTATTGACGGACTGTCCAAAGATTAGATTGCCAAAACGACATAGCATAGACTTCTCAGACAAAATTGTTAGAATATTGTTCCGAGTGGCTGGCCTTACAGTGGGTATTGCTTGTAAGAGCTTGTTCGCGGGTTCGATTCCTGCCCGGGGCGGATTTTATCCTAAACTGATAAAGTTCGTACTCGGGACGACTGACTTTCTCCTATCGTGTGTCTTCCTTCTCTCTTCGCTTTCGAGACGATAAGAGAGAATTATTGACGGACTGTCCAAAGTTTGGATTGCCAAAACGACATAGCATAGACTTCTCAGACAAAATTGTTAGAATATTGTTCCCTCTATCAAATCCCGTATTTTCTTTTAAAAGAAAATAGAAGTAGTTAGTTCACCCCGTGTGCGGAAAGCCTTGGTGACGTAAATCCAGTGCCTTACCCTTTAGGTGACTATTCTGGTCATGCAGTTGATAGCATTGTGTCGGCATTAAGGATTGCGTGGGTTGAACTACACATAATTATCATCAGTGGCGGCCAGAACCAATGTTGCATGGGATAGCAGTTCCACTGGGTGTAGAGATTTCTACATTTCTAGCCTGCCTCGGTGGTGTAGAGGTCAAGGCGCTCGCCTGGTAAACAGGAGGGCGTGGGTTTAATCCCAGCCGAGGTATGGAATTTTATCCTCAATATACCTAATTTGAGAATTTGACCACAATAATAGTAGTAGCCTACTGCTGGAGTAAAAGGACTTTTCAGTAATATGCGAGCAGTACAAACTAAATCAGGGGAAGTAATCCTATAGTAGAGTTCTTCCACCCTAACTTGTGGCACCCTACCCCACTGTTAGGTCTCGGTAAACTTCAAGTTGGTGTAGTTGGATCATTAACATGACTTACTAGGTTTCCAGGCGGAACAGAAATGTGCTCCTTCATAGAACTCGTACGTATCCTAAATTTCAAGAAGCCACTAGCCAGCCTAGTAAGCTTGGAGGGTAGCTCGCCTGTCTTGTAAGCGCTAGGGTAGATTTTGTCCAAAACAGATAAGGTTTGTGCTCGGAACTTGCTGATTGTTTCTCGGAACAGAAATGTGCTCCTTCATAGAACTCGTACGTATCCTAAATTTCAAGAAGCCACTAGCCAGCCTAGTAAGCTTGGAGGGTAGCACGACTGTCTTGTAAGCGCTAGGGTAGATTTTGTCCAAAACAGATAAGGTTTGTGCTCGGAACTTGCTGATTGTTTCCAATCCTATAATCCTTCTCTCTTCGATTTCGGAACGATAAGACCTTAGCAGTTACAATTCCCTCTCTCCTCTATCAAACCTCTTCTGGGGGGCTCCGTAGGAATCGTTTGTCTAGTTGTCTAGGGTTACAATTCCCTCTCTCCTCTATCAAACCTCTTCTGGGGGGCTCCGTAGGAATCGTTTGTCTAGTTGTCTAGGGTAGAATAGAATAGAATAGACCTTGTTTATCCTGCTCGAATGAGACTAAAGTCCCTTTACCCCAGCAGTCTAAAAAAGGTCTCGTTTATTTTATGGGTTTAATATTGTACAATGCTTAGTTATTACTATAGACATTGCTTAATTTAAAAAAAGGGTAAGTTCTGATTCGCTAATTACTTCTATTATTTCGTTTAATTGTTGGTTGTTGATGAGTTCACACAAATGGGGTAGATAATTTTGTAGTCCATACAGTCAGTTCTACTTTCTTGGTTACTTTCAGGCCATCTGGCAGTGAAGAGGCAATGAAGTAATCGGTTATGTGTGTGTAAGGCGATTACATAAATTACATAAAGAGAAAGTGTTTCAGAATATATAGGTAGAAAGATATATTTAACCACAGATATATTGGAACATGTTCGGAGCTACATAGATATATCACCCCTGCAGATCTTAGGATCAATGATCTTTAAGAATAAACATAAATAATATAATCAGTAATCACGTTGATGTTAGTAAATAATAATGACAACAATAATATTTATATGTATCTATTACGTACTTGTATTGTTATTAATAATGAGATAATTACACATGTTTATTACAATTTATATGTTATCCTGTATTGAATTTATGAATGTTAATTTTATCGAATAATTAATTAGGTAATTATACCTAATCAAATAAATTAATAAAAGAAAGAGAAAGTGTTTCAGAATATATAGGTAGAAAGATATATTTAACCACAGATATATTGGAACATGTTCGGAGCTACATAGATATATCGCCCCTGCAGATCTTAGGATCAATGATCTTTAAGAAAATAAACATAAATAATATAATCAGTAATCACGTTGATGTTAGTAAATAATAATGACAACAATAATATTTATATGTATCTATTACGTACTTGAATTGTTATTAATAATGAGATAATTACACATGTTTATTACAATTTATATGTTATCCTGTATTGAATTTATGAATTTTAATTTTATCGAATAATTAATTAGGTAATTATACCTAATCAAATAAATTAATAAAACCAATTCCAATAACGAAAGATTAATAATGAAATTCAAACAGAAGCAGCAGATTCAGCTTATGACCTATATTCCAATAATTTATTATGTTATGGTCTACTAATCAATGTAGGTTAACTTCAATGATATGCGATTTTGTCATCTCCACCAATATTTGATTTTTGTCATCTCCACCAATATGGAATTTTTGTCATCTCCACTAAAATTATTTCAATATTTACTTTTGTTATGTTTCAACCAAATAGCTTAATCAATCAATATGTATCTATATCTATTATTCAAATCTAAATAAATTCAAATCAATACATAATAAATTCTTTTGATAGAAGTCGGTATATTCGAACATTTGAGGTTTTCTACCTTGCCCGGAAACTGACTTTCCAAAAAAATGGTCTAGTGACTAGTGGGTAGTTCTGGAAACTGTCTAAACCCCCATCGAAACAAAAGTAGAAATGGCTCAAAATAATTCAAATCAAATCAAATCAAAAGCCAAAATGAAAACATACCTAGTCTATTTCTTTCAAGCCGGAAATCCAAGATCGATCTTCGACTTTTTAATCTACTCAATGTGATTCAAAGTTCAATTAAATAAGAATCAATAAATTACATACTACTCGTACTCCTGGGAAGATGTTGGAGTCATTTGGATCGAAAGGAAACTGTCGCAAAAAAGTCGAAATGTATGTAGAAATGTTTGCTTTGAAATACAAACACCACAAATAATACCGGAAAAAGCAATAATCAAAGTTCAGCTTACCTTCAGCTTTCTTTATCTTCTCATGTACGAAAATTAGCACTGATTCGTACACAAATCAAAAACGTCCTCCAAATTCACTTCACTCGCTCAAAAACACTCCAAAACAGTTCTTTGGAAAAAAAAACTCGAAAAAAGTAAGAAAATAAATAAAATAAAGTAAGTTAAAATAAATTACAAGAAAGTACAACTTGTTCTCAAGAACCGTCGACTTCTTTCAGTTAATAATTTTGCTTCATTATTCACCCAGTATTCCAAGTCAAACCAGTACCATCATCAGATTTGGTTCTCGGCAAACCAGATGCCACAACAAAATCGAAAGTAAGTCCAAGTTCAAGGCCTTGGGTTCAGTAGAAGTAAATCCTTAATGTGGAGTTCAGAGATTGGTCTTTGATCCTGAATTTCTTTTCGATTGTCATATCGCCCGGCACTTCAACAATCCGTACCAAAGTTTTCTTCTTTTGACATTTTAACATCCGGACCAGACGCTTTGCGCCATCGCCGGCCGTTCATGAAAAGGTATTTTTTATTTTCTTTCATTCTTTGAAGCTCTAATTTTGATTTTCTCAGTAAGTCTTGTGAAAGAAGTGGAGTTCCTGTTCCTTCTGGGGTTTCCTACTCTTAAAGTCTTAGTTATCGCGCAGAGACGGTTTCATGTTGTTCTCCCTAGTTAGTTACTTTTTCTTTTGGATAAGGGGATAGGTTCAGGTGATCCACTGTTCTCAAGTTTACTTCACTGAAGATAAGCGCGTCTCTAAGATGATCTTTCGAAGTTCGGACCGATAGTGATTTGTTAACTGAATCGCTCTAGGTCCAGGGAGCACCTATATAAATCACCCTCTCCATAACCCGATCTGAGATCTCGAGATCGCTTGGGCTGGTGATTCCTGGAAGTTCCAAGTTTCATGGTGGATTGAAAAATTCACAGGATTGCAATGTTGTCAAGGTGGCTTGCTTGGTAAATCGAATAAATTTTCATTTACCTTTACTTTGGTGCATCAACTTTAGTGATCCTTCGGCGTAGCTTAACTTTAGTGATCCTTTGGGATAGATGCATTCAAAGTGACATAGTCGGATATTTTTTCTTTGAAAAGGTTTGATAGAGGGAACTCTAACTGCCAAGGTATTATCGTCCCGAAAGCGAATAGAGAAGGAAGACAGGATAAGAGAAAGCCAGATGTTCCGAGAATGAACTTTTTCTGGTTAGGATAAAATCCGACCTGTTCGGGAATCGAACCCGCTACTTGGTGCTTACAAGGGTGGCTCCCTTTGTCATCTGCACTAAATTGTTTTTACAGTGTGGTCTTGTTCATTCGACTTAGGTGTAGGGGCAAATAACCCTAAAGGATGGGTTAAGCTTCAACGAATCTAGTTCAATCATTGTTAAGGAACGCTGCGTGTGGTTGGTTTCCAGATGGGAGAACTTCTGGGAGGCAATCACGTAGCAATCGCGTACTGGCTTTTCCCGGCCCCAAACAGGCTGAGGTTCATGTATGAGGAGGCTTGTCACCCAAGAGAGGGTGCCCCTGTCACTTAAGAATTTAACAGTTTTACAGTGATGTCAAACCTCTGTCAAACAAAGTAAAAAAAAAAAAATCACAAAACATCAGTTCGCAGTGACAAAGGGCTAAAGTTGGTAGTGGCCCTACTTTTACCCATTAATGGCTGATTGTGACCCCGTAAACGTAAGCAAAGAAAACTAATGGGATTTTTACAGTCAGAATTCCCCAAACAAGATTTTTACCTTCAGATCTTCCCATCACAGAATTTTCACGTTCAGAATTTCCCAATGGAAAATTTTCACCTCCAGATTTCCCCCCGTGAAAAATTCCCGCCCATCCTGTCGGAGCTTTCGTTATGCAATCCAGTTAGCTAGCGATTATCACGGTATAGAAAACAATTGATTTTTCCCTTATGTAGATTTTCCCCCCCTCCATATGAACCCTACTACCTACTCAGAAATGAGAAATATTCCCTGTTTTTCCCTCTCGACTCCCTAATTGTTGTTTTATACACTTTTGATGTTTCTTTTCCGCTTTTGAAAAAATAAAATAATAATAATAAAAAAATAAATAAAAAATAAGGATGAGACGGATGTAGCTTTGACTTTGAAAAAATAAAATAATAATAATAAAAAAAAAATAAAAATAAGGATGAGACGGATGTAGCTTTGACTTTTGAACTTTTGAGAAAGTTTTTGACGAAATGAGCAGAAAATTGGTTGGGTCTGTGTTTCAGAGTAGGTACTATTTGTCTACGGGTTTGGTAAATTTACCTATTTTTATTTAATTATTATTTACTATTATTACATATATTAGTTGAAGAATTTTTGATGGAGGGAACTCCAACAGCGAAGGTCTTATCGCCCCGAAAGCGAAGAGAGAAGGAAGACAGTAAGACAGAATAGGAGAAAGCCAGCCACTTCGAGAACGAACCTTATTTGTTTAGAATCTATCCCGCAGTCTAGCGTTCCGCCCCGGAATCTATCCCGCAGTCTAGCGCTTACAATCCAGCTCCAAGGCTTACATAACTTCTCTTAAATTCTTAAATCACACACTATAAAGCCGGAACTACTTACCAGTTTAAACATCTTGTTGGCAGAAAACGGGCAGCACTTGAGATTTGCACACAAAAGATTTACAAAAGCCGAACTTTTTTGGGATTTTTTTTTTTTTTTCGTTGTGCTTCGATCTTCGAAGTGATGGTGAGTTTCTGCCATTTAGCAGATTTAGCTTTGGTGCGAAACCGCCAGAATATTGTTTTTCCTACCTAGGTACATCTTTTTTTTCGCATACAAATAGGAATACCTACTTTATTTTAAAGAAAAATGACAATTGGACGGTGTTATGCAAAAAGGAACCAACCCTCAAATTTCGACATTTTGAGATATTGATACCAGGGCATTTTAATTATTAAAAAAAAAAAAACTACAGATAGGGCCCCATCTTCCCATGGAATAGATCGGATTGAAAAGTACAGCAATTTGAGCCAAAACTTTCTTGAAATCTACATGTAGTACACCATAAGTTGAGCAGACAATTGGCGTGAAGGAACTTCTGATTTAGCAGCAGCAGCAGCAGCTAAATCACAATCTAACAATACTCTTCCTTGGGCTTTCTAATCCTAAAAAAAAGTTTGGGAAATCCCAAAATAAAACCACTCAACAATAGGTACCTACACGCATGGCATACGTAAGTTAAAAAAGTTTTTTTTTTTTACTTTTTTTCTTTTTCTCTAATCCAATACCTACCTATCTGATACAATGATACATAGATATACGAGTACATAATATGTTAATTACATACACTCGTACTCTAAGGATATAAAACCCAGTTTTATATTGGACTAGCACTTGGACTTAGGTTTCCCCGCAATAGAGTGAAGGAGGCGGGGCCTAATGGGATATAAATAAGAGTCTAAGGTCTAACCCTTGTTTCCTCAGGAAAACTGACAAAGGGAGCTTGGTCTGGTTGAGAAAATAGATGGCGCCGGTTCAACCCCGTGATGGTGAAAATAGAGAAACAGTTAGTTGGGAAAGAAAAGAATTACTTCTATTATTTCGTTTAATTGTTGGTTGTTGATGAGTTCACACAAATGGGGTAGATAATTTTGTAGTCCATACAGTCAGTTCTAATTTCTTGGTTACTTTCAGGCCAAGTCGATCGATTTGTGGAACAAAAACTGCGTCGACAACATAATTTTATCTCGTCGATCAACGGCCCTTCGACTTTGTTTGGACACACCTCTACATTTATCCTGCTAATTGAAACGCCTGTGGCGCCCCCTAACCACGCGCAACGTTGCTTAACTTCAGAGGTGCATTGGGAACCGGATCAACATGCTATCGCCGCTGGCTTACAAACAAGATTACAGACGATTACCCATCCGGATACAAACCACGCGCAACGTTGCTTAACATCAGAGGTGCATTTGGAACTGGATCAACATGCTATCGCCGCTGGCTTACAAACAAGATTACAGACGGTTACCCATCCGAATACAAACCACGCGCAACGTTGCTTAACTTCAGACGTCCATTTGGGACCGGATCAACATGCTATCGCCGCTGGCTTACAAACAAGATTACTTCATTAGCTATGTAAAATTGGCTTTACATGTTGCGAAAGTGTGAACTGGAGTTGTATTCGATTATGTGAAATTTAATTCAGTCAAAGATGGCTGAACCAATGAGATTCCGCTTTCGACGTAAACACAGCGAAATCTCACAATCTCATTGGCTCAGCCATGTTTGACTGAATAAATTCCACGTAATCGAATACAACTCCGTAGAGTTGTATTCCGCATTAGAGGAAGCAGAGTTTCCAGGTTGCTTGATCTGCACGATATTGATATCGCGGAATAATGAAAGTTAAAAATACCGCATGCGACGCGCAATATATGATTTTTCTTCGTGCGAACTAAAGGTTCATATTTCATCAACTATGTCCCTACATCCTACATATTATATACATATTACATAGAAGATCTAATTGTACATTGTAGCACAGTGAACAATCTGTTTGTAAGTTGGTATTATAGTTAATCCACATGCTCCAAGGAATAAAATAAAAGTGCAAGCGGAAGAGATAAAAGATGTGTATAAAATTGACTA
Organism: Diaphorina citri; assembly: GCF_000475195.1. Classification (NCBI taxonomy): domain Eukaryota; kingdom Metazoa; phylum Arthropoda; class Insecta; order Hemiptera; family Psyllidae; genus Diaphorina; species Diaphorina citri. Next base: position 6,817 of record NW_007378085.1, on the reverse strand, counting down.
CTGCTCCAAGAGAAAGTAGAAATTCAATGGAGGTGTGGCCAATTTCCCCGAAGGAAAATACCTACACCTTATCAAACTAAATTGTCAAATCACATTCACCCAGCCTTACAAACAAGATTACAGATGGTCACCCATCCGGATACAAACCACGCGCAACGTTGCTTAACTTCAGAGGTGCATTTGGAACTGGATCAACATGCTATCGCCGCTGACTTACAAACAAGATTACAGACGGTTACCCATCCGGATACCAACCATGCGCAACGTTGCTTAACTTCAGAGGTGCATTGGGAACCGGATCAACATGCTATCGCCGCTGGCTTACAAACAAGATTACAGACGGTTACCCATCCGGATACAAACCACGCGCAACGTTGCTTAACTTCAGAGGTCCATTTGGGACCGGATCAACATGCTATCGCCGCTGACTTACAAACAAGATTACTTCATTAGCCATGTAAAATTGGCTTTGCATGTTGCGAAAGTGTGAACTTTAATTATGTGAAATTTAATTCAGTCAAAGATGGCTGAACCAATGAGATTCCGCTTTCGACGTAAACACAGCGAAATCTCGCAATCTCATTGGCTCAGCCATGTTTGACTGAATAAATTTCACGTAATCGAATACAACTCCGTAGAGTTGTATTCCGCATTAGAGGAAGCAGACATAATTCTAGTTCTACATTTATAACTGCACCGAAACGGCCCGTGACCAAAATTTTACTCAAATCTTCACGAAGTTGGTCGAAAAAAAACGACTTCCGATTTTCTCCCCCCAAAACTGATTAGTGCATTGAAACAAGAAGATCACAGAGGCACCAACTAAAAAATAAAAAAAAATCGAAAATTTTCACATAGGCCGTTCTTCTTGGGAACGATTCAATTATAGTTCTACATTTATAACTGCACCGAAACGGCCCGTGACCGTGGCATTGAAAATCTAACTTTAGTTTCCTATGACTGTTTTTTATTACTATTTTTCTCTGAGTCATAAACTCTAGTTTATTGACTTGCCGGGTACAGGAGTGTTGTGTGGCACGCGGTAGCATTGAGGTGTTCCCATAAGTCTTGAGGCAATCACGTCAGATTTGTGTCCAGATTAGTCCTGAGCTTCTAGAACTTGTGACGGGGTTGGGGACATGCAAATTAGTTCATAAAATTAGTCGTGGACTGGCTGTTCGTTTAAAGAAAAAAACAATAGCGATCAAACACCTGTTCATAATCGAACCCAGAGGCTCAATTCTCAAAGGATTTGAGATCTCGAGCAGTACCTACTGTACCAGTGAATGTGGCATATATAGTTTTACCTCCGTACGTAGGTAGGTACGTCATATGAACATAAATATAATATCCGGAAAACTCCTTTCTCTCACTTTTTAAAAAGAATTTGCTCTATAACCATACGTAGTCGACTGGCCGTCGATCGACGCAGACTGAACTGTCCACACTGCCTCGATAACATAGTTTCTTCTCATCGATCGACGGCCGGTCGACTATTTTTAGACACACGTTGCCAATGGCATCAATGGTTTGGCAATTTTATTGTTGGCCTCACAATAATTACCCAACCAAAAGTGTTGTTAGGGTTCAGAACGACCTGGCAAGGAAAGGTGTCTCTGTTGTCGAAATTATTTACCTGAGAAGGTTCGAAGGTTCAAAGGTCAGAATCACAACTTCTACAAGATCACTTCTACAAGATTCTACAACAGCAAAGGTGTGCCTTACCCTTTAGGGAAGAGAGAAGGAAGACAGTAAGATAGAATAGGAGAAAGCCAGCCACTCCGAGAGACCGAGAACCTTATTTGTTTAGAATAAAATCCGCCCCGGAATCTATCCCGCAGTCTAGCGCTTACAATCCAGCTCCAAGGCTGGCTCTATATACAATACATATATTTTTAAAAAAAAAATATTATTGTTCTTACATAACTTCTCTTAAATTCTTAAATCACACACTATAAGAGAGAAGGAAGACAGGATAGGAGAAAGCCAGCCGTTCCGAGAACGAACCTTATCTGTTTAGGATAAAATACGCCCCGGAATCTATCCCGCAGTCAAGCGCTTACAATCCAGCTCCAAGGCTAGCTCTATATATTAAAAAAAAATATTCTTACATAACTTTTCTTAAATTCTTAAGTAACACACTATAAAGCCGGAACTACTTACCAGTTTAAACATCTTGTTGAAGGAAACGGGCAGCACTTGAGATTTGCACACAAAAGATTTACAAAAACCGAACTTTTTTGGGAGATATTTTCGTTGAGCCTCGAAACTAAGTCGACTGCTATGTAGAGCAAAGTTGATCTCTGTTTCCTACCTGGCAACCCAGTTTTATATTGGACTAGCACTTGGACTTAGGTTTCCCCGCAATAGAGTGAAGGAGGCGGGGCCTAATGGGATATAAATACGAGTCTAAGGTCTAACCCTTGTTTCCTCAGGAAAACTGACAAAGGGAGCTTGGTCTGGTTGAGAAAATAGATGGTAACCCAGTTTTATATTGGACTAGCACTTGGACTTAGGTTTCCCCGCAATAGAGTGAAGGAGGCGGGGCCTAATGGGATATAAATAAGAATCTAAGGTCTACCCCTTGTTTCCTCAGGAAAACTGACAAAGGGAGCTTGGTCTGGTTGAGAAAATAGGTGGTGCCGGTTCAACCCTGTGATGGTGAAAATAGAGTTACCTAGTTGGGAAAGAAAAAGAAAATTCCCTCTTCATGTACGTAATACTATTGTAATAATAAAGGAAGGACGGACTAAAAAACATACTCTTAGCACAATCGCGGCTGAGAAAAAAGTCCTTATCTTTAGGTGGTAAAAAATCCTTAGGTAAGTCATAAGTACATAGTGCCTTGAAGCTTGACCCTACTTATCGATAAACCAACCTATTAAGCTTGGAAGGCAGCGCTTCTGCCTAGTAAGCGCTGGGTCGCTGGTTCGATTCACGCCCGGGGCGAACTTCATCCTAAACAGATAAAGTTCGTTCTTAGAACGGCTGGCTTTCCCTTATTCTGTTTTAATTTTCTCCTTGATTTCGGGACGAGAAGACCTAAGCAGTTACAGTTTCCTCTATCAAACCTCTTTATGGCCAGCCTAGTTAGCTTAGTTGGTAGTGTCTCTGCCTTGTAAGCGCTAGGCCGCGGGTTCGATTCCCGAAACACAAAAAGCCCACTCCGAGGCTTAGGTGTAGGGGCGAACAGCCCTAAAGGATGGGTTAAGCTACTACGAATCTACGAATCTACAAGATCACAAACAGGTAACACGTGACGTGGCCCAAGCATTTCTCAATTCTTCTCATTATTTATTCCTTTCCCTTTATTCCTCTTTCAAGTACTTTCCAAATCAGGCCATCCTGCACACGTCAACAAAGCAAGAGCTCCCCTGCACAAAGTGGATGATTTTTCTCCGAAGTTCATTTCTTTGTTCCAAAAATTCTTTTCCCAGAAAAATGCTCGTTTTCAGATTTTTCTTTTCTTTCCTGCTTTTCTCTTTATTTCCAATTTGAATCTTTTTTCCTAGAAGAGTCAAAAGATCTCAATTTCACGCTTTTCTAACTCTGTCCTCGTCAGCCTGGTTAGCTTGGAGGGTAGCGCCTCTGCCTTGTAAGCGCCAGGTCGCGGGTTCGATTCCCGGCCGGGGCGGATTTTATCATGAAGGGATAAGGTTCATTCCGAGGCTGACTTTCTCCTATCCTGTCTTCTCACTTCGCCTTTTTATTTCTTTGCCTTTTAACAATGAAACAACTGCAACATTGGACGCTTATGGTCTGTGTCGCACCATACCCATCCCGTAGTATGCCTCTCATCAGATGGACGAGAAGACACACAATCCCATTTAGGTGCTGGGTCAACTCGAGAACACCAGAAAGTAACCCGTAGAAATATTTGCAATCGAAAAACGAGTAATTTTTTTGACGATGGTGGGAATCGAACCCGGGACCTTCTGCATGACAAGCAAGCGCGTGACCAATGGTCTAATCGTGCTACTAGTGTAGTTACAGTTCCCTCTATCAAACCTCTGTTCTTCTCCCGTAACTGTCCTCTCTCCAATACGAGTACATTCTGGGGCAAGTTTTTCCTCCCAAATAGAAAAGGTCCCTGAACTTTTTCCCAGTATCGAACCCATAATGTTGATACAGCACATTATTTTCTGCTTTCCCTTCTCCGCCATGTATTGTTGCAGGACAATTCGGTGAAAACTTTGCTGTGTCGAAAGCAAGAGGCAAGAAAAACTCATAGCTTTTGACGTTACAACTAGAGGACGTTAAAGAAAGAGGTTGCTATTGCAATAAGACCTGATTTTAGATATTTTGTGACTGAATACCTTACTGCCGGGTTCTAGCAGGTTTCGTCAGCCTTCTGGGGCAAGTTTTTCCTCCCAAATAGAAAAGGTCCCTGAACTTTTTCCCAGTATCGAACCCATAATGTTGATACAGCACATTATTCTGCTTTCCCTTCTCCGCCATGTATTGTTGCAGGACAATTCGGTGAAAACTTTGCTGTGTCGAAAGCAAAAGGCAAGAAAAACTCATAGCTTTTGACGTTACAACTAGAGGACGTTAAAGAAAGAGGTTGCTGTTGCAATAAGACCTGATTTTAGACATTTTGTGACTGAATACCTTACTGCCGGGTTCTAGCAGGTCCCGTGAGCTCAGGACCTCCAGGAAACAACTTTTTCCACCCTCTATCTTGTGCGATTTCCATCCAGTATCCAGTCTTGATTTCTGTGGGGGTTACTTCTTTGGTTGTACCATCTTCTCACACTCCTTGGTCTTCAGTTCTTTCTGGCCTTTTCATTTATTTATTTCTTTCCCTTTATCTTATATTATAAGAATTTACTTAAAAGAACCCCAGATAGCTAGACTTTTTATGAAAAACGCTGAAATTCTGTTTCGTGTTAATATAGGCCGGGCGGTGCTGCGAACTCTTGACGTTCGCGCGCCTCCCGGCGCGCTTGATTTTGAATAATAAAAATCTCCAACTCTGACGTCATGTCATATCCAGAATGAAAATGATATTATGTGAAGACATACGTATACGTACATTCTACTTATGTCGTCTCTTCTTTCTTCTTCTTCTTTTTCTTTTTTTTTTTTTTATTGTTATTGTAAAAGTAGGTAAGTATAGGTATGTACGTATTTTACGTAGGTAGGGCTAGGGACGAATGTACATACATAGGTATTGTTATGTTCTTTTTCTTTCATCCAATTACGAGTATGTATATAGGTATGTCGGTAAGTACCCTCACTACCTACCTACTTAATGGAACAAGACTTGAAATATGAGAGAAATGCCGTTTTCCGTGCGTTGTAAGCATCTACATACCTACATTACCTACCTATTATGAGGACATTCAGTAGATCTGGCATATTTTAGCATGTGTACTGACAAAACCAATTTAAGACAGCTTGATTTCTGTTAAATTTAATAAAGGTCCGACTCGACTGCCTGACGGACCTTGGCCTGTCGGGAAAACGGAGCTTGAGTGGCCGGCCTTAACACGTAATATGGAGACAAAAGAGAACACTTATACGAAACAGCATGTGTGCACAATCATGGAAATAAAGGTGGAACTAGACACTGCTGCATAACGTTTTTATGAATACTAGGGTGCTTTTAGGACTGATTTCTTTGACTTCTTGAGGTGTTATGATCATCCTTGAGAAGTACAACAGTTGTTTGTGAGATGAAGCCCGGTGCAAACTTTATCCTAAACAGATGGTGTTCGTTCTCGGAACGGCTGATTTTCTCCTATCCTGTCTTCCTTTTCTCTTCTCTTTTGGGACGATAAGACATCAGTTACATTTCCTTCTATGAAATCGAAAATTTGTCTCTTGGCCTTTCGTCAGCACCACCGTCTATATACACATTACAATTTGATGTCTATGTTATTTACCTACCGTCGAGCTAAAAATAGATATTATTGGGGGAGTGTAATTCAAACGAACAGGGAATGCTGAGGGAATAGAGTGTGGGATGGGGGTAATTTTAGGTGTATTTCCTTTCGGAAACGGAAATCTGGTGTTCAGGTTCCAGACCTTCCATGGTCGGGAATGAGCCATCTTGGCTTTTCAATGTTTTTTTTTTTTTTTTTTTTTTTTTTTTTTTTTGTAATCCGGGATCAATGGTTCAACAGCAAGGTAAATTTATGTAGGAGTGATGGAAAATTATTATTTTCTTTAGAAGAGCTAATGTAGAAGGGAGGTCCCACATTGACGTCTTTTTTTTATATCAGTACTTTTTTGTGGAGGGTAACTCTTGACGTTAATTTTTTAACACGAAGTGTTTTTTTGGGGGGATATCACTATTTTTTGCTGTAAGTACTTACCCATCTAAGTTCATAGACATTTAGAAAAATAAATGAACCTAATTTTTAAATAGGTACCGACGTAGTTGCTTCAGAAGTAAGCATATTCAGTATTTAGGTAGGTACCTATATATCAACTCGGATTTCAGAGTCTTGAATAGGTTGATAATAAATATAATTCTTGAAGCGGTCAAACTTTCTTGACTTGGCGGGGCGGAGCGCTACCGCGCTCCTTAATAGGTAGTTAATACATGATATGTATATCAAAGTTTTGACTCACTTGGGAATTGAACCAGTATATTCCTCTTTCAAAGGCGATTTCAATTGAGAAAATCTCCAGAGAAAATAGGTGAGAGATTAAGGTAGAAGTTATACACAGGGCTAAGCTTTAGGTTAGGCTAAGCTTGAAAAATAGAAAGAAAAAATTCGAAAGATATACAAAAAAAAAAAAAAAAAAAATCTTCTTCTTCTATTTTTCAAGCTTAGACTATCCTAGACACAATACATCCCATTTATGG
>NW_007378084.1:155872-160111 GCF_000475195.1 Diaphorina citri | reverse complement strand
AATTTCATGGCCTACTAAAGGTGATGATTTATGAGGGGTTCGCGTGTTACTTGGCACCATTACCTGCCGTCTAAGTACTTTCACTCACCGGACATTCCTTGAATACCTCTATAACTGGAATAGTATGCTTTCTATATAAGCTACCAAGATAATGTTCTTAGTTCTCCTGTGATTGCAGACCAAGTTTTTCCTTATTAGGTTAGTTAAAATAGTTCCAGCTAGAACGTAGGTATAATATACATATAGTCCATACTGAGGTATATGTCTAATTTTATTAATAGGTAATGCCGATTTATAGATTTTCCTAATGAATCTTAGTGTGACCTCTCTGTACGCGACACCCTGGGGTATTACAAATACAAATACAATTGTCTGCAATGTTTCGACCACACAACCACCCGCTCTCTATTAGGAATTAGCAGCCACATGAAATGAACAACTCTCTCATGTATCTTCTCTGCCTAAGCTTCCTAAGGTTCTTGTTATGTGCTTTGCCAATTGGAAGATGAATCTAATCTGCTGCGGTCGCATATAATATTCGAGACATGTCGGAGGTTTCTACTTGGACCCTCTCTAGGAGGAGAGGTGTCAAGTTATTGCTTCTTCCTCCTCCTCCTCCCCATATTGTTCATTATACCTACAGAATACCACATACCTACTCCATTTGAGTCTTGCAGCGAATTGGGAATAGGTAATGCCTTATTATCTGCAATTCTGCATGATGGTCACCATAATATAAACGATCCTTATTGGAAACCTATAAACCTGAGCCCCTGACTTTTTTTCAATCCACTTGCTAGTATACCTACCGGAATATGCTATGTATTTAGTAGGTACAATAGCCGGCCCTCCACACATTCTCGATACTTCAAGGATTTGTTGAGTATTTCTGTCTATGGAACCAAATTTCAGAAAAATTGGAATGTTCTTGCAGCGAATTGGGAATAGGTAATGCCTTATTATCTGCAATTCTGCATGGTCACCATAATATAAACGATCCTTATTGGAAACCTATAACCCTGAGCCCCTGACTTTTTTTCAATCCACACTTGCTAATACATATACCTACCGGAATATGCTATGTATTTAGTAGGTAGGTACACTAGCCGGCCCTCCACACATTCTCGATACTTCAAGGATTTGTTGAGTATTTCTGTCTATGGAACCAAATTTCAGAAAAATTGGAATGTTTTTCATCTCTATACAGCTATACACGTAGAAGCATAATCATTCGCAGCTCGCTGCTTGCTGGCAAGTGGTAAATCAATATATTTTAATTATTATGAATGAAGAATTGAGAAATCACATTGAAGAAAAACTCGTACGAGTACATATGATACAAGGCACCCAGTAACTCCTGTAGGTACGTAGCGTGGTTTATGCAACCCGCATAAGTTTCCAAGTTTGAAGAGAGAGAGCAAGAAGAAGTTAGGAACTATTAACATACATAGTTTCCATTACATTATCTGTTTATTAATTACGTTTAATTAAATTTTCTGCAGCAGTGCAATTTTAAAATATGCTGCTCCTCAGGCTGACACATGAACAGAGGAAATTTATAGCCTTCCATATATAGGACTTTATTTGTTTGCTTGTTATTATACATATGTAGGTAGGTATGCAATATACATTGTATACAAGTATGTATGATGTTGGCAGGTAAATATAATTCAAATAAATAAAAATAACTTTTTGTTGATCGAGAGAATTTTATTCAGTTCTTTGTATTTTTGGTGTACCCTACATTATTTTAAAGGTTATAGTCTCTTTTTTTTTTCTTTTACAAAGCCAACAGGTATAGGTAGGTCCTACTGAGTGATTGACCATCAATCAGTATCTAGTATCAGCTCTCTCTCTGAGACCCACTTATGACATTTTTTTAAATGATGTTTCATTTTTTTAAACGATTTTTTTAGTTTCTTATCAATTCAACATTTTTTATTGTTATTATTAATATATGACTGCGTACCACCTAAAATGTATCCACGTACCACCAGTGGTACGCGTACCACCGGTTGAGAATCTCTGCGATAACTGAACGGCGTAAATAAGCTGCAAATCGAGCATTTCCTTTGGATGTACAAAGTACAAAACTCCGCTCGAAGCATTAAAAATAAAATTGGATGAAATGAAATAATTTATTGGAGAAAAAACACAATGTTTGTGTTCTCGAAAATGTAGGTACATGTTTTTTGTTTTTTTCTTTTTTACTGTTCCACAACATGTAGCAATTGTAGTACGCCTTTAGGAAAAGACAAAAACAGAAAAGAAGAAGAAGAAGAAACCCAATCGATAACTGAACGGCGTAAATAAGCTGCAAATCGAGCATTTCCTTTGGATGTACAAAGTACTAAACTCCGCTCGAAGCATTAAAAATAAAATTGGATGAAATGAAATAATTTATTGGAGAAAAAACACAGTGTTTGTGTTCTCGAGAATCCGTATGTAATGTACAATCAAGCACCAGAGATAAAATACAAATCATTCGAGCAGAACAGAAAATATCCCTCAATGTTGACAATAATACGAAATAAACCTGCAAGCGCGTTGTCTTATCTGATAGCAAAGATAGAATGGAAATCGAAGGTAAGATCAAACAATATGGGATAGGGGTCAACTGAAATGCAAGTTCACATACTAAAGCAAATGAAATTACAGGAAAAAGAGAATGTAGATATTCTAGTTTCGTATATTTTAAAATATAAAATTTCAATATGGGTAAATATATACTCAAATTGAATTAAATGACACCGTTGAGAAATAAGTAGGTACATACCTACTCTATGTATATTGGAAATATATACGTATAATATTGAAATTTAGATAGAGTGAGACACAGAATTTTTTAAAAGCTCGAGACTTTGGAAGGTTGTCTAAAAAATTGAAAAGTAAATAAGACAAGAGAGATGAAGGAAGGGCAGGGCATGTAACTAAGAGGGTATGAAAATGACTGAATAAAAGGGTTTAGTAATGAAGTTGATAACGCTCTACAAAGAAAAGGCCATGGTATATATATTGATGAGGGTATTGAACTTTGTACAAAACAAACTCACCACCACGCAGTCTCTAGATTGTCCAGATATTACACCCAAGGACCACCACATGGTATGTAATGGAAATTTGCTCATAAGATTTGTGTTGTATGGGGTATGGGCCTTTTTTCTTAAAATATTTGCAGTACAAACGTATAGGTAAACGATCTTGAATGTAGATGTATATGTATACATTCCTCAATAAAAAAAGGAATGGTTTGTAACTTTGTATTCAAACAATGTGAAATTCCATTATTTTGTGAATAGTATGAAATAGAAATTTGCTCATAAGATTTGTGTTGTATGGGCCTTTTTTCTGAAAATATTTGCAAAACCAGTACAAACGTATAGGTAAACGATCTTGAATGCAGATGTATATGTATACATTCCTCAATAAAAAAAGGAATGGTTTGTAACTTTGTATTCAAACAATGTGAAATTCCATTATTTTGTGAATAGTATAGAGAAAGACAGAAGCGCAAGCGCACTACAAAATATATCGATATACCTACTGAACTGAAACTGAAACCTCCCTGCTTAGTCTGCTTCGTTACGTACCCGAAGGTTTCAAGGTTTCAGGTTTCGGTTTCAGTTTCGGAACTCAGATCCGAAACCTTAGAGCGTTTCGAAACCTGGGATCCGGAGAGTACCTACTTTCCAAGTTGTGATTACAGAACTTGCACTAATGGTAGTTACGATACTTCTGTGTATCAGATGAGACATGTATGTTAGGGGTCCTGGGATCAATTCCTGGAAGTGTCAAAGTTTTTCGGGTCTGCGTGAGTGTGGCATTTGAGGTTCACACATCCTCACATGCTGAGCTTGAAATAAGAAAACTTATCATCTGTTATCTCTGGTAATTCTGGTATGTTAATGGTTTAAAAATGGCCACCATTCTGTTTTTAGTGTAAATGTGTCACAAGTTGTAGAAATGTCGAAATTAGAAAACAAAAGAATGAAAAACTGAAGAGAATAATTATGACTATCATGATGAGTTGAAGTCTAAAATTGAAAGCTCCAAGTTTCTATCTTGTCTCAGAACAAAAGTCTTAAGAACTTGAGAAATAAAGTTTTGTTCAGGAAGTCATCTGAGCACATTATGATCCCTTCTTATTCAGAACGGATAGTCCTCTAAAGAAAGCTTCTTTTATTATTTTTTTGAGCTCTAAAAAGACCAGAGCTGTTATATCGTTAAAAATCTCTGTCC
>NW_007378084.1:87072-155847 GCF_000475195.1 Diaphorina citri | reverse complement strand
GTTGCGGGGCCCACTCAGCCTCGTGAGGAAAATGAGTAGCTATGACATGTAAATGCGCATAGCGACCGGTGCCAGCCCAGTTTCCGCTGTTCAATACAAGTGGACGAAATATACATAATAGGTAATAGGTATATCATATCTTTCTATCCAAACCAAATCCAAAGCTATTCAACTGGTCATAAACTTTTTCCCTAACTCTGTAAAGGATCCATACTCCCCGAAGGAGTGTGGGTTATACGTTACGTACCTACCATCATAGCTTAGCTTGACAAAAAAGAAGTGAAAAATGTTTGTTTTAGGAAATTGCATAAGAAAAGATCCTGGGAATAAAAGGGGTATATCATATCTTTCTATCCAAACCAAATCCAAAGTTATTCAACTGGTCATAAACTTTTTCCCTAACTCTGTAAAGGATCCATACTCCCGGAAGGAGTGTGGGTTACGTACCTACCATCATAGCTTAGCTTGACAAAAAAAGAAGTGAAAAATGTTTGTTTTAGGAAATTGCATAAGAAAAGATCCTGGGAATAAAAGGGAAGGAGAGGATAGTAAGTAAACAGCAGGAGAAGAGGAGGAGGAGGAGGAGAGAACAAAAAAACAATAACGAGGAGAAATGAAACGAAAAGCTACTTTACGAAGGTTTTCCCTAGGGACCCTAATCTGAGCCCTTTTTCAGAGAGTAGGTATAATCATCAACAAAAATATATAAAACTACCTACTCCCCCCCCCCCCCCCTCCCACCGAAAAACTTATTTTTTTCTGTCTCTAAATTCTAATTGTCGAGACGAAAAATCTCGAGACTCTTGAAAGTAGGAGACAATCTTTCAAAAATGTCTTGTCCTGCACACCAGACTTACCGCGTTCTCAAAACTTGATGCTTCTCTAAGTACAATAAATTTAATTATGTAAGTAGGTATGTATACCTATTGTATAGCGTGCTGGACGGATTTATCGACGGGTGGTTGATAAAAAATTAAAATGTTTATGCTCTTACCTCAGGAGTCATATGAATAAAATAATTCAGATACCTACCACCAAATCATCTGCACACGAGAAGTATCTGAAATTACATCAAGTAGGTATCTACACGAGGAAGACAAAAAAACTTTCCATTTTTATGGTGAAAGAAGAAAAAAGTCCTCTTGTTTTACTATCAAGGGTTAAAATAAGGTATATAATTTTGAGTTCCTATACTTCTTATAGGTACTTTAAAAGAAAACTTGTGCGGAAAATATAGTTTGAAAAGTGTAGAAGACCTGTCCCTTGTCTAAATTATTTAAAGCTTTTTCCGTTAAAGTCAGTATTGGGTTCACATTACGTTTTTTCGGTGGGAGAGGGGGAGTAGGTAGTTTTATATATTTTTGTTGATGATTATACCTACTCTCTGAAAAAGGGCTCAGATTAGGGCCCCTAGGGAAAACCTTCGTAAAGTAGCTTTTCGTTTCATTTCTCTTCGTTATTGTTTTTTTGTTCTCTCCTCCTCCTCTTCTCCTGCTGTTTCCTTACTATCCTCTCCTTCCCTTTTATTCCCAGGATCTTTTCTTATGCAATTTCCTAAAACACAACCCAACTGACGGTAAAATCATGCAGCTCAAACTTGGAGCTTAGCTTACTTTGTTCTTGTAGTTATGAAGAATAAAATATCTACCACGAGAAAATAGACAATCGCCCCAATAACGTAGATATTATACTATTTGAATAAACTATACCTTACCTACACAATTATTATAAGACACAGCCTATCATGCATATGAATATTTTACAATAGGTTCGTCTCATCGGGACGGTCGATAAATTATACGTTTCGGCGCTATGGTCCAATTCAAGCTTGTCATCCTTTATTGTCCAAATTAAAATTCATAATGAGAAATCCAACACACTACCCACACTCCTTGTGGGAGTATGGATCCTTTACAGAGTTAGGGAAAAAGTCCATGACCAGTTGAATAACTTTGGATTTGGATAGAAAGAAGATGATACACATTGTGTCTAACCTCTAACTTGTATTGAACATCGGAAACTGTAACCTGGAACCGACAACTTGTGACACATTTTTTAGGAAAGAGCATTTTAAATATCTGAGCACAATGATCCAACTAGCACAATGGTCTTACACTAAAAACAGAATGGTGGCCATTTTTAAACCATAACATACCAGAATTACCAGAGATAACAGATGATGAGTTTTCTTATTTCAAGCTCAGCATGTGAGGATGTGTGAACCTCGAATGCCACACTCACGCAGACCCGAAAAACTTCGACACTTCCAGGAATTGATCCCAGGACCCCTAACATACATGTCTCATCTGATACACAGAAGTATCGTACCTACCATTAGTGCAAGTTCTGTAATCACAACTTGGAAATTACTCTACATTGGGTAGTTACTTGTTCTTGTATTCTATACTTAATTGAAATCCACTTTTCCTTGCAGTTCAAATAGATAAAACAGTTTGTGAAGTATTTCCTCTTCCTCCTTCTCCTCCTCCTTCACTCTCTAATATCTCTTTCTATCTATCTATCTCTCTCTCTCTCTCTCTCTCTCTCTCTCTCTCTCTCTCTCTCTTCGAAAGCCTTATTACGTACCTACCATTAGTGCAAGTTCTGTAATCACAACTTGGAAATTACTCTACATTAGTTACTTCTTCTTGTATTCTATATCTACCTAATTGAAATCCACTTTTCCTTGCAGTTCAAATAGATGAAACAGTTTGTGAAGTATTTCCTCTTCTTCTTTCTCTCCTCTACCATACGTCTCTTCCTCCTTCTCCTCCTCCTTCACTCTCTAATATCTCTTTCTCTCTCTCCCTCTCTCTATACCTATATCTTTCTTTCTCTCTCTCTCTCTCTCTCTCTCTTTCTCTTCGAAAGCCTTATTAGCAACATATTATTATTATTTCCAAATGATAATGATAATAATTATTATAAAATTAACTTTTCAAACTTTTTGTATGTTAGCTCTCTCTCTCTCTCTCCGGAAGGACGAGATGGCGGGAAATATTTTAATTCGATTTGATAAACAGATCCGGTGTATCGTCAGCTTTTAGTTATTAATTTAGGTTTATTAAATCCAGCTCTTCATTCTTGACCCTCCATTGGGTGTGAGGTGGAATTGTGTTTGAACTTTGTGTCTTGGACTCTTTACATCTGGACCTATTAACTATAGGTGTCCAAGGCAAATAACAAGTGCTAACATTTCCATCTGAACGTCTGAAAAACAATAAAAAAAATCCCAAGGAGTCTATAGGTAGGTAGTTGCCTAGTATTTTTTGGACTCGAAAATTCACTAAATTGAATATTTCAGGCTAACCGTTCCTTGGTTTTTTCCTCAATTAGAAAGGTATCAAAGGGTTTTACCCATACAGAATTACAGACAGACGAGACGTTATATAAGGTATAAATAAGGGTTTATAGTTATAACAAGGCTGTCAACTTGGATTTTTACGAGAGAACTACATGCAAGGTAAATAAAGATATGAGAGAGGGAGGGAGGGAGGACCTAACTATAGGTGTCCAAGGCAAATAACAAGTGCTAATATTTCCATCTGTACGTCTGAAAAACAATAAAAAATCCCAAGGAGTTTATAGGTAAATAGTTGCCTAGTATTTTTTGGACTCGAAAATTCACTAAATTGAATATTCCAGGCTAACCGTTCCTTTGTTTTTTCCTCTATTAGAAAGGTATCAAAGGGTTTCACCCATACAGATTACAGAATTACAGACAGACGAGACGTTATATAAGGTATAAATAAGGGTTTATAATAGTTATAACAAGGCTGTCAACTTGGATTTTTACGAGAGAACTACATGCAAGGTAAATAAAGATATGAGAGAGGGAGGGAGGAGAAGGGGGTAAGAATGGAAATGGAAAATACCACTTCTTACTAAATAGGTATATACTATTAGGAAAACTAATAGTAGCTTGACTTTATTTCTCCTTCTCCTTCTCCTCCTCCTCCTTCTTCTTCTTCTTCTTCTTCTTCTTCTTCTTCTTCTTCTTCTTCTTCTTCTTCTTCTTTCAGTTTCGTATATCTTTAGTACCTTTTCCGAGGGAGGTTGGTGATTTGAGTCCAAGACAAGTCATAAAAAAAAATTCGCGTAGTGTATTAAGTGGGGTAGGACAGTTGTGAGAAGCATATTTTATGTTCAACACTATTCAAATTCCTCTTCCCTGTATACTTTTCCGCATCAAGGCCCTCACAAGAATGTGTCCCTGTAGGTCCCCAAATGCCCGTGCAGTCAGGAGTGCTATCGTCCGTGCCGAGCCGAGCCTAATATGTACAAGGATCATGTGTATCCTGATTTAGGATGGAACGGAGTGTTGTAGATCAGTACCCAGGTGTTGACATCTTGACACCGTTGACCGGGTGACGGGATGGTTGACATCTTGACATTATTTTACACCCATTACTGCGCGACAAAGCTCACAAAATCAATAGCATATTAAATTTCTTTTATAGGATAAATAATTTCCTTTTTTTTTCCTACGCGTGCTCTTCTTTCTTAATAAGAGAGAATTTCAAGAAAAGAAAGGTAATTTTAATTAAGAAAATGAAGTCAAGGTATGCGAGGAGGGGGGGGGGATTTGTCAGCCCCCTTGCTGTTTATGTTCTATTTATTTTAATTTTCAAGAAAGAGGAAGAGAAGTAGAGAGAGAAAAGAGGGTGAGGAGGAAGGAAGGAGAAAGAGAGAGAGAGAGAAATAGGGTGAGAAAGGAAGAGTAAAAGGACAAAGAGGAAGAACTTTCATCTGACTTGTAACTGGAGAATGTTTCATGGAAGAAAAGGGAGAAATCTTGAGAAAGACAACGGAGGAAGCTAAAAGATAAACAGGGTTACAAAGAAAATGGTGGATACCTATGACACTATACCTACTTGTGAATTTGCTAGAACAGCGATTATCAACAAGGACTATCCTCACACGGGAATTGGGTTCTCGGATGAAAATGGTGTGCGTCAGAAACTAAATCAGAAATGATCTTTTTGATTCCAGAGCGAAATGTTCAAAAGTTATGATTTATAATAGGGTGAGAAAGGAAGAGTAAAAGGACAAAGAGGAAGAACTTTCATCTGACTTGTAACTGGAGAATGTTTCATAGAAGAAAAGGGAGAAATCTTGAGAAAGACAAGGGAGGAAGCTAAGATAAACAGGGTTACAAAGAAAATGGTGGATACCTATGACGTATGACACTACCTACTTGTGAATTTGCTAGAACAGCGATTATCAACAGGGACTATCCTCACAGAGGAATTGGGTTCTCGGCTTCTCGGATGAAAATGGTGTGCGTTGTGCGTCAGAAACTAAATCAGAAATGATCTTTTTGATTCCAGAGCGAAATGTTCAAAAGTTATGATTTATGATGAAACAAAAAACAACCCAACTGACGGTAAAATCATGCAGTTCAAACTTGGAGCTTAGCTTATTTTGTTCTTGTAGTTATGAAGAATAAAATATCTGCCACGAGAAAATAGACAATCGCCCCAATAACGTAAATATTATACTATTTGAATAAACTATGCCTTACCTAATACCTACACAATTTTATTAATATAAGACACAGCCTATCATGCATATGAATATTTTACAATAGGTTCGTCTCATCGGGACGGTCGATAAATTATTATACGTTTCGGCGCTATGGTCCAATTCAAGCTTGTCATCCTTTATTGTCCAAATTAAAATTCATAATGAGAAATCCAAATCAGAGTGCATTATAACACATAATTATGGAAATGCATGTTTGGGAGTATGTATGTAGCTATAACTACATTATGTGAAATAAAATAAATTGTAAAACATAAAACACTCATGTGCTAAAATTTCAAGTAGCCTGATTCAAGATCTTTTTCTTTTCGTCGACTATACTCGTAGGTACCTGTTTTTCAAATAAAAATAGAGTCAACATCAAAGACAAGTTGAGATTTAAGTAATAGGTAATTACTATTCAGAAAAAGATTGTCAGAGTAAAGAGGTGGACATTCAAAATGCACTGATTATTTTGCTTTCGAGTGTACCTACTGAAAAGTGTTGTTTAGATTTAGAAGGTAGAACCCTGTAATTTTAGTTGTACACAGCAGAACACATGGAATCAAATTGTCTCTTGAAAACACGAAGGGGGGTTTTCTTTTTAAATTTACAATATACATTTTATCCATTCTCCTATCTATGCTTAATCTAAGGATCAAATATGACAAGATGAAATGGATGCAATTTTATGGCCAAGTCTACTACCTACACTAAAGACCATACATCATAAGAAGTTTATTTATTTATTTATTTTATAAGTTTCCATTTATTAGTTTTTCAATACAATTCTCTCAGTTAAACAGTTACTCAGTTACTCAATTCTCTCAGTTACTCAGTTCCTGTTTCAATAAAACCCACAGATATGAAGAAAATAAACTTGGAGAAGTCATTCACTATTGTTGACACGTACCTATACACAAAGGCTGAAAGTGTGCGAATACGTACCGTCCAAAACAAAATAAGAGAAAGTATAAAAATCCACAGCAAAAATCAGAAAAATATAAAAATACAGGAAAAAAATGAACCCTTTGCTTTGTAATAGCAAATTTATATGTTACAGATTAACCTGTAGTAAAGCTTTGGCTTTCTATTATAGGTATAGGAGAGCCCTTATCAATCTCTCACAGGCAAGGCGCCTCTACAATACTGCAGGTATATGTACTGAGGGTAATTTATAAAAACAATAAGGATTTGTACGCCTAACTCCTGCAGCACGTTTTACTCATAATTTATATTTTTCTTCTCCTATAAAGTAAATAAATAATAAGAACTGGCGAGAAGAGTTTCCCCTCAGTTTCTTTTCTTAGGAATAGAATAGAACAAATGGCCTCCTACCTCCTACTCACAGGATAGAATGATAAATTCAGTTTATTTCAAAATGCTTGTGTTCTCTTGTGAGAACTTGAGATCTGAAGCATTTATGTTCAACACTATTCAAATTCCTCTTCCCTGTATACTTTTCCGCAAGGCCCTCACAAATACCCGAGCCGTCAGGAGTGCTATCGTCCGCGCCGAGCCGAGCCTATGTACAAGGATCATGTATCCTGATTGAGGATGGAACGGAGTGTTGTAGATCAGTATCAGTACCCAGGTGTTGACATCTTGACACCGTTGACCGGGTGACGGGATGGTTGACATCTTGACATTATTTTACTCCCATTACTGCGCGACAAAGCTCACAAAATCCTTCTAGAACATTTATAAGAATATCAGTTCTAGGTAGCACATTAGAAGAAAAATGAAAGACGACATGGAACTATAGTAACACAATCTGGAATAAAAAACCTTCTAGAACATTTATAAGAATATCAGTTCTAGGTATCACATTAGAAGAAAAATGAAAGACGACATGGAACTATGGTAACAAATTTTAAGTTTAAATAGATAAATAGGTTATAAGTAAGAGAAGTATGTATAGACCTCCTTGTCCTGTGTACTTAAGAAGGAGGGAGCTTGTTCTCTCTAAAAAGTCAAAAGAAGTGCCAAACAAACCAATAATGATAAGTATCATAAGTACTCATAACATACATTCAGAATGCCCACAATACCACACATAAGTTCTCATTTCCACATAACACATGGAAGGAACATTTTATAGACTCCTACATAACCTTGATATAAGAAAACAAACGAACAAACTTTTTTATTGGCGCATATTGTTGAAGTTTATTTTTCTCTCCAGATAAAAAGATATCACACTCTAATGATAAGTGTCATAAGTACTCATAACATAAACTCAGAATGCCCACAATACCACACATAAGTTCTCATTATTTCCACATAACACATGGAAGGAACATTTTATATTTTATAGACTCCTACGGTAACAAATTTTAAGTTTAAATAGATAAATAGGTGAGTAAGGGAAGTATGTATAGACCTCCTTGTCCTGTATACTTAAGAAGGAGGGAGCTTGTTATCTCTAAAAAGTCAAAAGAAGTGCCAAACAAACCATAATGATAAGTGTCATAAGTAGGTACTCTACTCATAACATACACTCAGAATGCCCACAATACCACACATAAGTTCTCATTATTTCCACATAACACATGGAAGGAACATTTTATATTTTATAGACTCCTACATAACCTTGTTCTAACTCTGATGCTGATATAAGAAAACAAACGAACAAACTTTTTTATTGGCGCATATTGTTGAAGTTTATTTCCTACATAACCTTGTTCTAACTCTGATGCTGATATAAGAAAACAAACGAACAAACTTTTTTATTGGCGCATATTGTTGAAGTTTATTTTTCTCTCCAGATAAAAAGATATCACACTCGGTCAGGGTATCAAAACTGCCCATTATTACGAGCCCCATTAACCTCATATGATATCGAGTTTTCAAATGTTTCACCATTTTTCCTTATATTAAACGAGGCTTTTTTTTTCTTTGGACTTTCATTTATTATGGAACATATTCTTTTTATGTCTTGGGATGTTACAAGCCTTCAAGCCTATTTCTATATCTCATTTTTCTAGAGATCTAGACCATTTTTCCTTATATTACACGAGGCTTTTTTTCTTCGGACTCTCATTTATTATGGAACATATTCTTTTTATGTCTTGGGATGTTACAAGCCTTCAAGTCTATTTCTATATCTCATTTTTCTAGAGATCTAGAGTATCACACACTCTAAGGATATTTTCTTTCTTCTCATTTCTGCTGAGGTGTCTCTTTGTCTTTATTCCTTGACCACTAACATTCTTGATGTAATCCTCACGAACTTCAGTGAAATCACAGTATGAATATGAAGTCAAGTATCACACATTCTAAGGATATTTTCTTTCTTCTCATTTCTGCTGAGTTGTCTCTTTGTCTTTATTCCTTGACCACTAACATTCTTGATGTAATCCTCACGAACTTCAGTCAAATCACAGTATGAATATGAAGTCAATCAAATATATGTATCTGCCTAACCTGATAGAACTACTTCAGTAAACATACCCAAATCATTTTCATTTTAACTTTCTATCTTGCAAAACAATTCGGTGTGTTTACATAAATCAAATTTGTTCATAGGTACTTCGGAATTTACAAAATTTTCACCAACATTGCTTTCAGGTAAATCTTTATTCACACCATCATCATACAATATTCAGAGGGGATATCCAACTTTCCATCTTGCAAAACAATTCGGTGTGTTTACATAACTCAAATGTGTTCATACTTCGGAATTTAGAAATTTTTCACCAACATTGCTTTCAGGTAAATCTTTATTCACACCATCATCATACAATATTCAGAGGGGATATTTTTCACACAATTTGATTTGAAATTGTTCACTTACACTTCCTCTTTATTCCCATCAGAATCAAAAAAGGGAGAAAACATTCCAAGATGAGTCTTTTGAGGCATAGAAATAGAACCCAGATGAAATTTATGAAGGGAATGTTTTTGTAATTTTGTACTCTACTTACACGTTTAATCATTAGACTGCCTAGTCTTCAAGCTCAGAATCAAAAAAGGGAGAAAACATTCCAAGATGAGTCTTTTGAGGCATAGAAATAGAACCCAGAGGAAATTCATGAAGGGAATGTTTTTCTAATTTTGTACTCTACTTACACGTTTAATCATTAGACTGCCTAGTCTTCAAGCACAGCATCACTAGACACACAAACACCATGCTCAAGCAGTGCCTAGTCTTCAAACACAGCATCACTAGACACACAAACACCATGATGCCCAAGCAACTTCTCCAATGAGTAGAGGGTCAATAGCGGATTGTCGTTCTTTTCCATCCATAGCATCATCATCATTATCAACAGTATCATTATCAACATTAGCAGTATCATCAATAGCAGATAGCAGCATTTTTCTTGTTCCTCCATGTTTTTCCTTCATGTTTATGTCCGCTATTATGAAAATGCCCAAGCAACTTCTCCGATGAGTAGACGGTCAATAGCGGATTGTCGTTCTTTTCCATCACGATATTTCCCCGGTCCTTGAATTCCTTAGGAGAACTCAAATGAAAATTTAGTCTTTTATAGGTGTATATAACATTTAATTTTGTGTTGACGCACCATAATAAATCTTGAATTCCTTAGGAGAACTCAAATGAAAATTTAGTCTTTTATAGGTGTATATAACATTTAATTTTGTGTTGACGCACCATAATAAATTAAAATAAAAAGGCTGACATTTTGCTGCTGAAAATTATTCTGCACTTGTACAAGACTATACACAAACTTGGAAGAAAAGACTTGAGGAAGAGAAAGAGAGGAAGAGGAAGAAAATTCTATTCATATTCAAATTCAAAACAGGACTTATCATTTCAACTCATGATGTTCTTGTTTGTTTACATAGAAATTTCAAACTTTGCAGCACGCTTTGGGTTTTGGTGTTATTGCAAATTGGAAACTAATTGACTATTCTATGGAATGGAAAGAGAACAGAAAGGCATTGACTTGTTTGCTTTTAAGAGAACAGAAAGGCAGTGACTTGTTTGCTTTTAAGAGAACAGAAAGGCATTGACTTGTTTGCTTTTAAGAGAACAGAAAGGCATTGACTTGTTTGCTTCTAAGAGAACAGAAAGGCATTGACTTGTTTGCTTCTAAGAGAACAGAAAGGCATTGACTTGTTTGCTTCTAAGAGAACAGAAAGGCATTGACTTGTTTGCTTCTAAGAGAACAGAAAGGCATTGACTTGTTTGCTTCTAAGAGAACAGAAAGGCATTGACTTGTTTGCTTCTAAGAGAACAGAAAGGCATTGACTTGTTTGCTTCTAAGAGAACAGAAAGGCATTGACTTGTTTGCTTCTAAGAGAACAGAAAGGCATTGACTTGTTTGCTTTTAAGAGAACAGAAAGGCATTGACTTGTTTGCTTCTAAGAGAACAGAAAGGCATTGACTTGTTTGCTTCTAAGAGAACAGAAAGGCATTGACTTGTTTGCTTCTAAGAGAACAGAAAGGCATTGACTTGTTTGCTTCTAAGAGAACAGAAAGGCATTGACTTGTTTGCTTCTAAGAGAACAGAAAGGCATTGACTTGTTTGCTTCTAAGAGAACAGAAAGGCATTGACTTGTTTGCTTCTAAGAGAACAGAAAGGCATTGACTTGTTTGCTTCTAAGAGAACAGAAAGGCATTGACTTGTTTGCTTCTAAGAGAACAGAAAGGCATTGACTTGTTTGCTTCTAAGAGAACAGAAAGGCATTGACTTGTTTGCTTTTAAGAGAACAGAAAGGCATTGACTTGTTTGCTTCTAAGAGAACAGAAAGGCATTGACTTGTATAAAGAGGTATAGAGCTCAAGTTTATCTTCATTGTACGCAGGGAATTAAAAAAAGTATAAGTAGGTACTTTTCTATTTTCTCTATTTGCTGTTTGTCTCTTGTGATGGAATTCATATGAACTATCAGGTAGATACTTCCTACTTAAATGTAAATGTCAATAATACCATCATCAGTGACGTTGCCTACCTTGTCTTGTAATATTATTCATAGGTAACTTATTACCTATAGACTCGTCAAGCATTACCTACTCGTATTATACGTAATAGAGGATGTGCAATGTCCCTATTGGCGGGAGAACATGGAAAAATTAAAAAGTGAATAGGCCATATATAAAAAAAAATTGTCCCCCAAGAAATTATGAAACAGGTGTCCTTGGCGTTTTTGACATTCTGAGCGGTTCTCGAGCACCTCTGGTGAAGACTTTACAAGACTTAATAAACACCCTGTATAATATCTACTTAGTTTTATGTTTTCTATAACTAGGCTAGATGCTTCCTACTTAAATGTAAATGTCAATAATACCATCATCAGTGACGTTGCCTATCTTGTCTTGTAATATTATTCATAGGTAACTTATTACCTATAGACTCGTCAAGCATTACCTTACTCGTATTATACGTAATAGAGGATGTGCAATGTCCCTATTGGCGGAAGAACATGGAAAAATTAAAAAGTGAATAGGCCATATATATAAAAAAAAAATGTCCCCCAAGAAATTATGAAACAGGTGTCCTCGGCGTTTTTGACATTCTGAGCTGTTCTCGAGCACCTCTGGTGAAGACTTTACAAGACTTAATAAACACCCTGTATAATATCTACTTAGTTTTATGTTTTCTATAACTAGGTATGTATGTATATAGGTACTCTAAAGAATATAATACCTATGTAGATATCAAAGTTATAAAAGCAGAACACCGCATTTTCCCCCGTCCAAGTCGTAATGACACTGAAAACTGTGTCATCCCGCGTTACCCTTTGCTATTGGGGTCCGTTAATTCTTACAACTTACCCCTCCATTACCTCCTCCCTTAGTTAATTCTTACAACTTACCCTCCATAACCTCCTCCCTTAGTTAATTCTTACAACTTACCCCTCCATTACCTCCTCCCTTAGTTAATTCTTACAACTTACCCTCCATAACCTCCTCCCTTAGTTAATTCTTACAACTTACCCCTCCATAACCTCCTCCCTTAGTTAATTCTTACAACTTACCCTCCATAACCTCCTCCCTTAGTTAATTCTTACAACTTACCCCTCCATTACCTCCTCCCTTAGTTAATTCTTACAACTTACCCTCCATCACCTCCTCCCCTGACTATACTTGCAATCAAACTGAATGAGTGAGTGCACATCCAGGTCTTAGCAATATGGGTGTTGTGTGTCATAGCACGTAACAGGGCCGGGTTCATGGGGGACCTGAGCCATCTTGATTACCATTACGCCGGTCCAATATAATTATTAAACGACTTCCTTCTGATTCTGGCAAATCTAACGGGAAGAAAATCGTTTAAGTTCGGTAAGTTCGACACCTTTGGCCGAAGTCTCAAGTCCCGAGAAATGCGAACTGTTTTTGAACTTTTTCATCATTTTCAAAGTTTTGGTCTTAAATAGCGGCCGAACCGTACCTACATAGATAATGGATGGCCCCTGCACTTTGCTCTCTATCTACTAGTACTAGATAGGTGGGTCATGTCATGTGGGTCATGCAAAATAAATGTCGCCGAACCTGAGGCAAACCGGTCCTGTCGGATAGACAGAATGTCTTTGGAAAAAACTGAAATGTCATGACCATCATATAACTGAGGAGAAGAATGAGTTCTAGAGTATCATACACTCTAAGGATATTTTCTTTCTTCTCATTTCTGCTGAGGTGTTTCTTTGTCTTTATTCCTTGACCACTAACAGTCTAGATGTAATCCCCACGAACTTCAGTCAAATCACAGTATGAATATGAAGTCAATCAAATATGTATCTGCCTAACCTGATAGAACCACTTCAGTAAACACACCCAAATCATTTTCATTCCAACTTTCTATCTTGCAAAACAATTCGGTGTGTTTACATAGCTTAAATTTGTTCATACTTCGGAATTTACAAAATTTTCACCAACATTGCTTTCAGGTAAATCTTTATTCACACCATCATCATACAATATTCAGAGGGGATATTTTTCACACAATTTGATTTGAAATTGTTCACTTACACTTCCTCTTTATTCCCAACAGAATCAAAAAAGGGAGAAAACATTCCAAGATGAGTCTTTTGAGGCATAGAAATAGAACCCAGAGGAAATTTTTTTTTGGCGGTTTTCAGCTATACTGACTAAACGGTTAGAGATATTGTAAAAGTTACTATAGAACATAAAAATAAGCATCATTCAATAGGATAAGGAAAGTCGTGTGATGTTCACACCAGATTTTTTACTTTCCTTTTAAAAGCACCAATGATGAACAGGCACCACAGTATCTCATGGACACATAGTATCAACACATACCACGTTAAGTAAAAGTTTTTCTCAAAGATCTCAATAGATTAGTAGCCCAGGAAAGAACCAGAAATCATTTACCCTATACCCAAGCTTATATAGCTACTTTTTTTTCAAGAGGTTTGATAGAGGGACCTGTAACTGCTAAGGCAGCTAAGGACGAGAGAAGGAAGAAGGAAGACAATATAGGACAAAGCCAGCATTTCGGGGAACAAACCCTATCCCTCCAGGATAAAAATCCGCCTCGGGCGGGAATCGAACCCGTGGCTTAGGGCTTCCAAGGCAGACGCTAACTAGGCCAGACTAGTTAGCTTGGTTAGTAGCGTTGCTGGATAAGAAAAGTATAAGGTGCTGTGGATGGTGGCTAGTTTGATTGAGAAGGGGAGAGATTCAGTCAGACAATATGCTTATTGTAGTGTGAGCTCCATATTAAACATTGTGCATCCCAGACAGCACGTGGACATTCCATAGGGAAATCACCAAATTACCTCAGTCTTCTCCTCCTCCTCCTCCTCCTCCTCACTCTCCCTCAGTGTGAGTGAGGTTCACTCATCCTTATCCTTCTACTTGCTTACACCCCAGCAACTTACAATAATGTGCTAACTGTTTAGCCACAAGTTTTATCCACATGAAAGCAACGGCTAATCTTTTATTACCAAAGATTTGCACCACTTCACTTGAATTCGCTCTCTCTCTCTCTCTCTCTCTCCATTTCAGGTTTTGTCAAAGAAATCCAATTAAGTCGGATGGAAGTTTGGACAATATATTCAGAAGCAAAACACGGTGTAAACAGACAGAAAAATAAATAAAAACAGAAAGGGGGCAAATGAAATAAATTTCCCAAACAGGAGGAGTCTTACTCTCTAGCTCTTGGGGTAAATACGTCAACTGACGTGTCAACATGAGCTTATTGAAATTTATGTTCAACTCCCCCCATTTGGTCCTTTTTACCCCATCCGACCCGAAATGTTCCTCGCTTTTCTTCTTCTTCTTATTCTTCTTCTTCTTTTGTGTCGTGTCGAGTTAGGTCGTAAAATTTAGAAGAAATAAATATTTCAACAGGAGGGGAGAGATCTAAGGTAACATAAATGAAAGCAGTAGATACTGTCACTACTGTCTACAATAGTCTACAATCTACATCAATAAGAAAATTCTGTCTTCAATACAGTAAGAAGGAATGAAGGAAAGTACTAAATCTAGAATACACCTCGAATGAAGGGAAGACCAGGAAAGAAGATATGGACTGATGAAGTGATAAGAAGATGGTGCAAGTAACCCATACTGGAAACACTGGAATCGCACTGGATAGAGATAGCACTGGATTGATAAGGACTGTGGAGCAACAAGCTGTTATCTGAAGGCCCTGTGTTCTCTTCCACGAATAACTCCGCACTTCCAACTCCTCACTCCAAGCATAGAAAAACATTGCAAAGTTTCTCCGTATTTTCTGCACAACCAGTAGGTAAGTATGAAATATGACGGCAGCATTGTTTCGTGGAATACCCCCCAAGGAGAATCCGATCTGTTAGAACCCACAGTAAGTAGTAAGGTGAAACATAGTACATACTCGAAAGAAACATTTGTTTCCCAACAGTTGCGCGATCGTTGTGAATCAATGTTTCGAATGTTGTGCAACTTTCAAAAAGAAAAATGTTTCAGAAGTAAGTTAGTCTAGAGAGGAAAAAAATTGACCCGATTACCTACATTACTTTCCTTCCTATTAGGATAAGGGAAAATAAAAGTTGATAGAGTGTGGCAAAAAACGTTTCTGGGTTGTTGAGAAACAATGTTTCTGATTAAAATGTTGCTGGTGCGTACTAGCTAGGCTTACCTATGATATAATCCTACATCTCTTCTTTTCCTACGACAATGACGTGACTTGGTAAGATACACGGAATACCTAGGTATCTAAATCATTTTCACCTTGTTTACCTTACAACCCACTACCCAGACAGTTTTTACCTCAACACAAAGTCAAGGCATGAAATTTGAATGCATAATTAAGTTGCATTTTCCTAGGATTGAGCGTATGAGCATAGCTTGCTGGCTTGTTTTACTCCTGTACATGGGTATTATACTTATTCTTAATACTTACCTTTACAGCTTTACCTCATGTTGTGTTCATCTGTAACAAGATACTCTGACATCACAAGTTCATTTCATAGAATGCATCAATATTTCATTCATGATTCATAGTCGTCTTACCTACCTGTAACAAAAACATAGGAAGGTCAAGAGTGAATAAAGCTTTTGTAAAGGTTGAGATACAAAGTTTAGTCCAGGGGCAAAAGTCGAAATAATAGCAACAGAGGAGTTGATCTTTCGCCCATCAATCAAGGTGCGGATTGAAATTTTTAATATAAATAGTGTCAGCGGAGCTTATTAGGATATTGAATCCAGTCCCCCATGGATCACTGATATGAAGCAACGTTATGCGTGGTTGGTGTCCGGACAGGTTAGTGGTGACCCAGGTGTGCTGCTCTGTTCACTCAGACTAAGGCTGTGGTACACACTACACCTTGATGTGAGTACTTCTGTCTTACAATATCTTACGAGCGACATCCTTAACAGAATATTCAATAGAATCACGGCTTAAAACGTCAGCATAAGAAACCTACAACTTAACTACATGTACCAACCTACTCGTTAGGTACGTTCATAAATATTTTCTAAAAAGCACATTTTCCACCATATTAGAGGTAGGAAGGTAAATGAAATGGCCCTTTTATCTTCCGTTTTCCTTTTGACCACTTCTCACCATATTTTTTACAATAAAGATTAAATAAAACACTGGAGGGCAACGCAGGGAGAGAGAAAAAAGAGTTGATGGTGAAAAATAATAGAAAATGTTTTAAGTAAAAGATTCCGGGAACAGCAAGGAAGGAGAGGGGATGAAATGTTTTTAAAACCCAAAGAGGGAGGAAGGAGGGCAACGCAGGGAGAGAGAAAAAAGAGTTGATGGTGAAAAATAATAGAAAATGTTTTAAGTAAAAGATTCCGGGAACAGCAAGGGAGGAGAGGGGATGAAATGTTTTTAAAACCCAAAGAGGGAGGGAAAAAAAACACAGAACAAAGGAAATAAACTTTTGCAAAATGAGGCATGAAGATAAAGAAAATTTATTTTTGTATCAAAAGCCAGGTAGGTACCCTAGCTACCTAGGTATTAGGAACACAGAAAAAAAAATAATAAAAAAAGCTGAATATGTACATGTGGGTACAATGGATGGTGCATGGGTAAGTATTATAGGTAGTTAATTAAATAAAAAACGAACGAAGCCAGCTTCAAAATTAAATTTGACAATTTTGGATTTATATATTTTGTCTATCTGATGCCATCAAACCCGAGGGAGCGGTTTGTTCTATTTTGATGGAACTTTGATAATAATATTATTTTCTACAGAATTATTAAAAAAAAAAAAAAAAAAAAGCTGAATATGTACATGTGGGTACAATGGATGGTGCATGGGTAAGTATATTAGGTAGTTAATTAAATAAAAAACGAACGAAGCAAGCTTCAAAATTAAATTTGACAATTTTGGATTTATATATTTTGTCTATCTGATGTCATCAAACCCGAGCGAGCGGTTTGTTCTATTTTGATGGAAGTTTGATAATAATATTATTTTCTACAGAATTATTAATTATACGATGCTAACAGGGGATAAGTAAATACGAGCGCATATTTGAGGTAGGAGTTAGGACGTTAATTTTCACACATCACAACTCTGTGCTTACGTTTCATAATAATATAAATACACTCAGTGTGTTATACACCTTTCTTCTTCTACACTTTCATGACTTTTTACACTTATTAAATTTAAAGTAAAGATAGGTAGGTAAATAAAAATGTGAAAATCACAAATTTACACTTTTTTTCTGTCGAGAGAGAAAAAAAAAACCTTTTGAAAATGAAAAAGCTGTGTATAACCTGAACCCCTTAAGTCCCATTTACCTAGGGTTAATTAATGAAACTCCAGGGGACTTTACTTCTTCACAAGTAAGCACCGTATACCCGTCACATACTACCTACGCTTAAACCTAGGTAGGTAGTTACTTCTATAAGAGAACAGAAAGGCATTGACTTGTTAAATGCTTCTGCTTAAGGTATAATTTTGTGTTTTGAAATTGCTTCCCACTATAAAGACACTGTAAGCTTAAGGTTTAATTGGAATCACCAGAGAGTATGTCTGGTTTATCGATGTTACCGGTCGAAAGCAAAGAAGATGATAGCTTCGGATAGTTCTAGAATGAGAGGTAAACAAACCATCAGATAGAGGTGTAAAGAGTCACTCTCATTTCTCATTATCATTAATCAAATAAAATGAAGTGGAAGGTTGCATGGTTGACTATTGTATAGGACCTGGGTAAGTATATAGGTAGGTAGATAATGGACTCTACATAACTTGTTTGCTTTTAAGAGAACAGAAAGGCATTGACTTGTTTGCTTCTAAGAGAACAGAAAGGCATTGACTTGTTTGCTTCTAAGAGAGCAGAAAGGCATTGACTTGTTTGCTTATAAGAGAACAGAAAGGCATTGACTTGTTTGCTTCTATAAGAGAACAGAAAGGCATTGACTTGTTTGCTTCTATAAGAGAACAGAAAGGCATTGACTTGTTTGCTGCTATAGGAGAACAGAAAGGCATTGACTTGTTTGCTTCTATAAGAGAACAGAAAGGCATTGACTTGTTTGCTTCTATAAGAGAACAGAAAGGCATTGACTTGTTTGCTGCTATAAGAGAACAGAAAGGCATTGACTTGTTTGCTTCTATAAGAGAACAGAAAGGCATTGACTTGTTTGCTTCTATAAGAGAACAGAAAGGCATTGACTTGTTTGTTCGAACCCGTGGCTTAGGGCTTCCAAGGCAGACGCTAACTAGGCCAGACTAGTTAGCTTGGTTAGTAGCGTTGCTGGATAAGAAAAGTATAAGGTGCTGTGGATGGTGGCTAGTTTGATTAAGAAGGGGAGAGATTCAGTCAGACAATATGCTTATTGTAGTGTGAGCTCCATATTAAACATTGTGCATCCCAGACAGCACGTGGACATTCCATAGGGAAATCACCAAATTACCTCAGTCTTCTCCTCCTCCTCCTCCTCCTCCTCACTCTCCCTCAGTGTGAGTGAGGTTCACTCATCCTTATCCTTCTACTTGCTTACATTGTGCATCCCAGACAGCACGTGGACATTCCATAGGGAAATCACCAAATTACCTCAGTCTTCTCTGTAGTGTGAGCTCCATATTAAACATTGTGCATCCCAGACAGCACGTGGACATTCCATAGGGAAATCACCAAATTACCTCAGTCTTCTTCTCCTCCTCCTCCCTCAGTGTGAGTGAGGTTCACTCATCCTTATCCTTCTACTTGCACACACCCCAGCAACTTACAATAATGTGCTAACTGTTTAGCCACAAGTTTTATCCACATGTTTGCACACACCCCAGCAACTTACAATAATGTGCTAACTGTTTAGCCACAAGTTTTATCCACATGAAAGCAACGGCTAATCTTTTATTTCCAAAGATTTGCACCACTTCACTTGAATTCGTATCCACATGAAAGCAACGGCTAATCTTTTATTACCAAAGATTTGCACCACTTCACTTGAATTCGCTCTCTCTTAGCCACAAGTTTTATCCACATGAAAGCAACGGCTAATCTTTTATTACCAAAGATTTGCACCACTTCACTTGAATTCGCTCTCTCTCTCTCTCTCTCTCTCCATTTCAGGTTTTGTCAAAGAAATCCAATTAAGTCGGATGGAAGTTTGGACAATATATTCAGAAGCAAAACACGGTGTAAACAGACAGAAAAATAAATAAAAACAGAAAGGGGGCAAATGAAATAAATTTCCCAAACAGGAGGAGTCTTACTCTCTAGCTCTTGGGGTAAATACGTCAACTGACGTGTCAACATGAGCTTATTGAAATTTATGTTCAACTCCCCCCATTTGGTCCTTTTTACCCCATCCGACCCGAAATGTTCCTCGCTTTTCTTCTTCTTTTTCTTCTTCTTCTTTTGTGTCGTGTCGAGTTAGGTCGTAAAATTTAGAAGAAATAAATATTTCAACAGGAGGGGAGAGATCTAAGGTAACATGAATGAAAGCAGTAGATACTGTCACTACTATCTACAATAGTCTACAATCTACATCAATAAGAAAATTCTGTCTTCAATACAGTAAGAAGGAATGAAGGAAAGTACTAAATCTAGAATACACCTCGAATGAAGGGAAGACCAGGAAAGAAGATATGGACTGATGAAGTGATAAGAAGATGGTGCAAGTAACCCATACTGGAAACACTGGAATCGCATTGGATAGAGATAGCACTGGATTGGACTGTGGAGCAACAAGCTGTTATCTGAAGGCCCTGTGTTTTCTTCCACGAATAACTCCGCACTTCCAACTCCTCACTCCAAGCATAGAAAAACATTGCACAGTTTCTCCGTATTTTCTGCACAACCAGTAGGTAAGTATGAAGCTTATTGAAATTTATGTTCAACTCCCCCCATTTGGTCCTTTTTACCCCATCCGACCCGAAATGTTCCTCGCTTTTCTTCTTCTTTTGTGTCGTGTCGAGTTAGGTCGTAAAATTTAGAAGAAATAAATATTTCAACAGGAGGGGAGAGATCTAAGGTAACATAAATGAAAGCAGTAGATACTGTCACTACTGAGGTCGTAAAATTTAGAAGAAATAAATATTTCAACAGGAGGGGAGAGATCTAAGGTAACATGAATGAAAGCAGTAGATACTGTCACTATACTGTCTACAATAGTCTACAATCTACATCAATAAGAAAATTCTGTCTTCAATAGTTTCTATAATAAGAAGGAAAGTAATAAATCTAGAATACACCTCGAACGAAGGGAAGACCAGGAAAGAAGATATGTGATAAGGAGATGGTGCAATCAAAAAAGTAACTCATACAGGAAACACTGAAATCTGAAAGACCATTGGATAGAGATAGCCACTGGTTTGATAAGGACTGTGGAGCAACAAGCTGTTATATCTGAAGGCCCTGTGTTCTCTTCCACGAATAACTCCGCACTTCCAACTCCTCACTCCAAGCATAGAAAAACATTGCACAGTTTCTCCATATTTTCTGCACAACCATTGAAGGGAAGACCAGGAAAGAAGATATGGACTGATGAAGTGATAAGAAGATGGTGCAAGTAACCCATACTGGAAACACTGGAATCGCACTGGATAGAGATAGCACTGGATTGATAAGGACTGTGGAGCAACAAGCTGTTATCTGAAGGCCCTGTGTTCTCTTCCACGAATAACTCCGCACTTCCAACTCCTCACTCCAAGCATAGAAAAACATTGCAAAGTTTCTCCGTATTTTCTGCACAACCAGTAGGTAAGTATGAAATATGACGGCAGCATTGTTTCGTGGAATACCCCCCAAGGAGAATCCGATCTGTTAGAACCCACAGTAAGTAGTAAGGTGAAACATAGTACATACTCGAAAGAAACATTTGTTTCCCAACAGTTGCGCGATCGTTGTGAATCAATGTTTCGAATGTTGTGCAACTTTCAAAAAGAAAAATGTTTCAGAAGTAAGTTAGTCTAGAGAGGAAAAAAATTGACCCGATTACCTACATTACTTTCCTTCCTATTAGGATAAGGGAAAATAAAAGTTGATAGAGTGTGGCAAAAAACGTTTCTGGGTTGTTGAGAAACAATGTTTCTGATTAAAATGTTGCTGGTGCGTACTAGCTAGGCTTACCTATGATATAATCCTACATCTCTTCTTTTCCTACGACAATGACGTGACTTGGTAAGATACACGGAATACCTAGGTAGGTATCTAAATCATTTTCACCTTGTTTACCTTACAACCCACTACCCAGACAGTTTTTACCTCAACACAAAGTCAAGGAATGAAATTTGAATGCATAATTAAGTTGCATTTTCCTAGGATTGAGCGTATGAGCATAGCTTGCTCTGGCTTGTTTTACTCCTGTACATGGGTATTATACTTATTCTTAATACTTACCTTTACAGCTTTACCTCATGTTGTGTTCATCTGTAACAAGATACTCTGACATCACAAGTTCATTTCATAGAATGCATCAATATTTCATTCATGATTCATAGTCGTCTTACCTACCTGTAACAAAAACATAATAGGAAGGTCAAGAGTGAATAAAGCGTTTGTAAAGGTTGAGATACAAAGTTTAGTCCAGGGGCAAAAGTCGAAATAATAGTAACAGAGGTGTTGATCTTTCGCCCATCAATCAAGGTGCGGATTGAAATTTTTAAATAAATAGTGTCAGCGGAGCTTATTAGGATATTGAATCCAGTCTCCCATGGATCACTAATATGAAGCAACGTTATGCGTGGTTGGTGTCCGGACAGGTGTGCTGCTCTGTTCACTCAGACTAAGGCTGTGGTACACACTACACCTCATTATACACCTAACTAACTAGATTTTCACCCATCCTGTTACCCACCACGCGAAACGTTGCTTCACTTGAATGATCCATTAGAACCTCTGCTGTATCGCCGCTGACTGTCAGGTATCAAGACAGCGAAAACAAATACACAACCACCCCCAGCACGTCAACAATATCCGAGTATTACATCTGAATGAAAATGAACCTCACTACACCCTAAGAGATGAGAAAAACCATGAGAATATAGAGAACAAGAGAGGAAATATAAAGGAGAAAGAGAGATGGGAAGAGAAGAAAGAGGATGGGAGAGAAAAAAAAAAGAGGGAGAAATAGAAGGGAGAAGTATAAAGAGAGAAGATACAGGAACGAAGAGGCAGATTAGAAGGAATAAGGACAGAGACAAAGAGGAGAAGATTTTATAGAAAGCGAGAGGATGCAGCAAGAAGAAGGATTATAGGAGAAGAAAGAGAGGGAAGAGGAGAAGAAGAAGGAGAAGAGGAAGGAAGAGGAATAGGTGGGAAAGAACCGAAAGGTTAAGCCGGCTTAGGTTTTTTTTATGCTTTAGGTAGCGTATACCTGTTTGTTCATTTTTAGCCCGTTCTTCCTTTATTATTACGATAGTAATATAAAAAAAAGTACAATATTTTCATTACTAGTATAGCTCGCTATACTGTAGTAATAGAAAGTAATAAGCACTACACCTTGATGTGAGTACTTCTGTCTTACAATATCTTACGAGCGACATCCTTAACAGAATATTCAATAGAATCACGGCTTAAAAGGTCAGCATAAGAAACCTACAACTTAACTACATGTACCAACCTACTCGTTACGTTCATAAATATTTTCTAAAAAACACATTTTCCACCATATTAGAGGTAGGAAGGTAAATGAAATGGCCCTTTTATCTTCCGTTTTCCTTTTGACCACTTCTCACCATATTTTTTACAATAAAGATTAAATAAAACACTGGAGGGCAACTACTCTCTCTCTCTCTCTCTCTCTCTCTCTCTCTCTCTCCCTTCCCCTATACTTTATAAACACACTTTTTCTGATTTTCAAAATGAGTTTATAATGTGACGTGACGTAAAAGTGAGACAATATTACCTTAGTCTGCACCCGTGCAGGCGACCCATTAATCCCATTATACACCTAACTAACTAGATTTTCACCCATCCTGTTACCCACCACGCGAAACGTTGCTTCACTTGAATGATCCATTAGAACCTCCGCTGTATCGCCGCTGACTGTCAGGTATGAAGACAGTGAAAACAAATACACAACCACCCAGCACGTCAACAATATCCGAGTATTACATCTGAATGAAAATGAACCTCACTATACCCTAACCCTAAGAGATGAGAAAAACCAATAGAGAACAAGAGAGGAAATATAGGTAAAGGAGAAAGAGAGATGGGAAGACAAGAAAGAGGATGGGAGAGAAATAGAAATAGAAGGGAGAAGTATAAAGAGAGAAGATACAGGAACGAAGAGGCAGATTAGAAGGAATAAGGACAGAGACAAAGAGGAGAAGATTTTATAGAAAGCGAGAGGACGCAGCAAGAAGAAGGATTATTAGGAGAAGAAAGAGAGGGAAGAGGAGAAGAAGAAGAAGGAGAAGGAAGAGGAATAGGTGGGAAAGAACCGAAAGGTTAAGCCGGCTTAGGTTTATTTTATGCTTTAGGTAGCGTATACCTGTTTGTTCATTTTTAGCCCGTCCTTCCTTTATTATTACGATAATAGTATAATAAAAAAAATTACAATACTTTCATTACTAGTACCTATAGCTCGCTATACTGTAGTAATAGAAAGTAATAAGGGACGGGCTATATTGTATTCGCTTCGGTGTCGTCTGTCGGTCTGTCCCCATAGAAGGACTTATCCAAACCTGGTCGACCTATATATCAAATTTGAACATTGTACAAAAAAAAAAAAAAAAAAAAAAAACACCCTATAGATAATAATATGTTCAAAGATAGCAATAGGTAGATACCTATAGTGGGTGGGTCACGCTCCACAGTCATAGTATAGGTACAATCTTCTCCTCCTCCTCCTACGCCTTTCCCCGTGTTCAGACGGGGTCGGCGTTTTTCGTCAGCTTCTCAATCATCCTCCATCCTTCTCTGTTCCTATCTTATACCTACCTATTCTCGTTTTTTCTTTGAAGTCCAATATTTCCAATAAGAAGGTAAAGTTAATAGAAATTACATAGAATAAGTATAAACTACTCTCGGATTACATACAGTTACAGTTACCTTTCGGTTACAGTATACAGTGTATACAGTTACAGTACAATATACAGTTACAGATCCAATAGTACAACAGGTGTGTAAAAGCATATTACATTGCAGGGATAAAATACAGAACTAATACATGATATCTAACTTGTTATTCCACCACACTTGATTCTGCTTTCACAATTCACACTTCCCATGCAAAAGAATTCACTATAGGTTTATAATAACAAAATTTACCTTAGCAGGAGCCAGACATCGCCTACGTCTAGTATTTTCATTCCGTGAAAAATCAGAACCAGCGCCCTATTATTATGATCATCATTTTTTATTCTTATGAGCCAGACAATTAATGTTTGCCTATGCTGATGAGGTACTTACTGATGAAGGTACAACTACCTATAAAGTTATAAACACAATAGCCACATTATAAGATACAGAAACTTTCAAGCTATAAGCTATTCCTCGTAATAATTTGGTAGAATTTGGTTGGGGTTTTAGTGAAGGAGCGAAGAGGCAGATTAGAAGGAATAAGGACAGAGACAAAGAGGAGAAGATTTTATAGAAAGCGAGAGGACGCAGCAAGAAGAAGGATTAGGAGAAGAAAGAGAGGGAAGAGGAGAAGAAGGACAGAGGGAACTGTAACTGCTATGGTCTTATCGTCCCGAAATCGAAGAGAGAGGGAAGACAGGATAGGAGAAAGCCAGCTGTTCCGAGAACGAACATTATCCCATCAGGATAAAATCCTCCTCGGGTGGGAATCGAACCCGCGGCCTAGCGCTTACAAGGCAGACGCACTACCAACTAAGCTAACTAGGCTGGCCTAGTTGAATTTTCCTCGTTGGACGTCGTAGCGTGCCAACATTGGCTGCCATGGGATGCTTATGTATTTATAGTGAAGTTTTGCTACTTATTTGAGGAAAAAATGGCAAAAATTAAAGAGTTTGTCTCTCATTGAAGGGAATTTTTTCATATATGGGGGCCTGTGGGTAAACACCATAGGTTATAGATTCCATAGAATATGCTATGGCAACTATAGTGTTGGATTTAAAAATTGACCTGTGTTCAGTTTACGAAATGAAAATATTTTATTATCATTAATATTTTATTAGTTTGAACCCATTAGCCTTTCAATAGTATAGTTTCGGTAGACTCTGCTTTTGACCCAGAGATGATTGACTTTTTGAGTTCACATCGGATTTAAAAATTGACCTGTGTTCAGTTTACGAAATGAAAATATTTTATTATCATTAATATTTTATTAGTTTGAACCCATTAGCCTTTTTTCAATAGTACCTATAGTTTCGGTAGACTCTGCTTTTGACCCAGAGATGATTGACTTTTTTAGTTCACATCTTTTTAAGTCTTCGTCAAAGGCCAATAGAACCTAACAGGTAATAGTACCTACCACCACACCAATGCAGTAACTTTTTATTATTTTTTAATTAGGGTTTTTTTATTTTTTAATTAATAAAAATTTCATTTTCCCCGTTTGACTTTTCCTTTACAAGATTTATTTTGTAGGTTAAGAGAAACGTTGAATCTAAAGGTGGAAGGGAGAGAGAGAGAGAGAGAGAGAGAGGGAGGGAGAGAGAAAAAGAGAAAATCAACAGGGAATATAGCCATTTATAATGCAAGGGTTTTCATTTCCAGTAAAGACAGACAGATGCACGGGTAAATTTTAGTCTAATTTTTTGCTACCTTTGAAGAAGAAGATTGAATTACGTCTTTGATTTTGAATAGAGTGGGTAGAATACAAACAGATGTAAGTAAACAGTCAAATTTAAAATAATAAGTACCTACGGATAGATAACATTTCATTTGTTTATCGTTTCGTTCCTCCTTGCAGAGGTTTCTTATCTATGTTTCCTTTAAGATTTCTGTAACGGGATATGCTTAGCAATTTTTTTTTTTCGCGTTTTGTTGCTATAACCTAGATATAGATTTTTGGTCTAATAGCGTTTCTTGGGGTGCGGCACCTGTTGTTGATTTATTCTCATTCCCACTGTTGTGTTAATGATGTCAAGAGTGTAACCGGATCTAATACGTAGATGGGATTTATTTATCTAATTAGACTTTCTTTATCCATGGACACTCGTTGCTATGTTGTTTTTTTTCGCGTTTTGTTGCTATAACCTAGATATAGATTTTTGGTCTAATAGCGTTTCTTGGGGTGCGGCACCTGTTGCTGATTTATTCTCACTCCCACTGTTGTGTTAATGATGATGTCAAGAGTGTAACCGGATCTAATACGTAGGATTTATTTATCTAATTAGACTTTCTTTATCCATGGACACTCGTTGCTATGTTGAAAGTTGAAAGCCCAGAAGAGGTTAGGTAGTAGAACAGCCGCGGGATTTGTCTCTCAGAGTGTAAGTATTATCTTGAACAGAAATACGACTAAACTATTTGGGTAACCCTTCGGCTGAAGATCGTACAATACATAACGTATTGATTTTCAGTCTGGTTTTCTCCAGCGGAGCTACATAGATAGTACAGATTTTAATAACAATAAATTCAACGGGTTAATGTCTCTAGGGGTCAAAAATGTAAGTTACTAGGTCAGCAGAATACCATTGGACTATGTGTATGTAGGTGTATTGTCAAACTAAAAACATAAACGAAACTCAAATATTAGGCGAGTGAGGAAAAGTTTTCTCTCCCGCAGTCTCTGCAGCTGCACTCTGTGTATTTATGGTGATTTTAGCGATCAAAAATTGATCATATCTCAGGATCGGTTTAGATTTTCGCAAAATCCTTTCTTATTGCACACCTAGACCATAAAAGGAATATTCCTACCAAATTTCAGCTTTCTAGGTGTTGTGGTTCTAGAGATAGAGCGATCAGTGTGTGAACTATGAACTGTGAATGGATCTCGTTCTTATAATATAAGATTACAAAACTGAAAGGTTAACACAACTTTTACCGCGCGCCCAACTTTTCTTATTACACAAAGTTAAAAGTATGAAAAAAATATAACCTAGCGAACAATGAGAAAACAGAGAAAAAGAGGAAGAAAGTAGAGAAAAACAGAGAAGAAGAGGAAGAAAATACAGAAAAACAGAGAAGAAGAGGAAGAAAATAGAGAAAAAAACAGAGAAGAAGAGGAAGAAAAAGTTCCCGGATCATTTTTTTCCTCTCCATTTTCCGCTGTTTATACTTTCTGTCTAATTTTATGCCTATGCATATACAGGATAGTTCATTGCATCAGATGCAATGGAAATTATACTTACAGGGTGTTGCGTCGCCACTTTGTAAATTTCGGTTTGAAATGGCACATAACTTGTAG
Organism: Diaphorina citri; assembly: GCF_000475195.1. Classification (NCBI taxonomy): domain Eukaryota; kingdom Metazoa; phylum Arthropoda; class Insecta; order Hemiptera; family Psyllidae; genus Diaphorina; species Diaphorina citri. Next base: position 128,183 of record NW_007378084.1, on the reverse strand, counting down.
CTACTCTCTCTCCCCTCCCCTATACTTTACAAACACACTTTTTCTGATTTTCAAAATGAGTTTATAACGTGACGTGGCGTAAAAGTGAGACAATATTACCTTAAGTCTGCACCCGTGCAGGCGACCCATTATACACCTAACTAACTAGATTTTCACCCATCCTGTTACCCACCACGCGAAACGTTGCTTCACTTGAATGATTCATTGGAACCTCTGCTGTATTGCCGCTGACTGTCAGGTATCAAGACAGTGAAAACAAATACACAACCACACCCAGCACGTCAACAATATCCGAGTATTACATCTGAATGAAAATGAACCTCACTATACCTTAAGAGATGAGAAAAACCATGAGAATATAGAGAACAAGAGGGGGAAATAATATGATGAGAAACTTGACTAGAGAATATTTCCCTGGATAGCGACCACACTCTCCTACATTTCTAAACTCCTACTTTTCACACCCAGGGTCTCTCCTAGGGGATTCCAATTAGGTGTGAATATTGAGGATAGGAGCCAAAGTATAATAGGTATTGGTATCTGGAACTCTGGACTGCTGATCATCTGGGCAAAAACATACTGCTGGCTTTCCCGGCTCCAATCAGTCTGAGTGAGGTTTGAAATGCAACCGAAATGACGAGGTAAAGGCAATATCTCAGGATAGTTGCTGGGTGTAAGCGTGGGGACTACACAATTTGAATAACAACAGCGCGACCGTATTTTTTATTATTTTCTACAAGTTCGGCCATGCCTTTTCTACAAGTTTGGCCATGCCTCGGGATGAACTACATCTATCTATGGATGACATACCTACTTATATGGCCGTCGCTTCGCTCCGGAATCCCGCTAGTACATGTATACCTACCAAATATATTCTGTAAAACTCGCCTACGTCTAGTATTTTCATTCCGTGAAAAATCAGAACCAGCGCCCTACTATTATGATCCTTTTCTACAAGTTTGGCCATGCCTCGGGATGAACTAGCGGGATTCCGGAGCGAAGCGACGGAATTCAGCTAGTACATGTAACAATTTGAATCTCAGTAGAGACATAGAATGATTACTAAAGTCAGAGCAAGACTATTTGTAAGTTAAAGGTGAAGACAAAAATAAATATAATAGTAGGTACCTAGGTATTTCATTAAATTCTACAAAATGTACTCTTTTACTACAGTGCCCTCATACTTTCGCTTTTACAAAACTGAAAGGTTAACACAACTTTTACCGCGCGCCCAACTTTTCTTATTACATAAAGTTAAAAGTATGAAAAAAATATAACCTAACGAACAATGAGAAAACAGAGAAAAAGAGGAAGAAAATAGAGAAAAACAGAGAAGAAGAGGAAGAAAATACAGAAAAACAGAGAAGAAGAGGAAGAAAATACAGAAAAACAGAGAAGAAGAGGAAGAAAAAGTTCCCGGATCATTTTTTTCCTCTTCATTTTCCGTCTAATTTTATGCCTATGCATAATATATACAGGATAGTTCATTGCATCAGATGCAATGGAAATTATACAGGGTGTTGCGTTGCCACTTTGTACAATTTGAATCTCAGTAGAGACATAGAATGATTACTAAAGTCAGAGCAAGACTATTTGTAAGTTAAAGGTGAAGACAAAAATAAATAATAGTACCTATTTCATTAAATTCTACAAATGTACTCTTTTACTACAGTGCCCTCATACTTTCGCTTCCTATCTAATTGTTTTATAAAAGAAAATGAATTTTATAAATGAAGCTCTAAAAAAGAGAATCCGTTGTGTCCTGGATTCAGGAAAATCCAAAAAGTGGGATCTCTAAGGACCGTATAGAATCTTTATGTAAGAGAGAAAAAAACGCCGCTCCATTGGATTCTCTTAAATCCCGGTTTGACTGTAATAGAACTTTTTGTGGGGACGAAAATAGAGCTTGAAATGAATGAATTGGTGAAATTCAATGTGTTTCCATACAAATGACAAGTGATACAGTACCTATGTATATGTCTACATAGGTACCTGTACCTATTGATGATGATATTGATATTGTATGTAGATAGTGTGATGGGCTTATAATGAAAATGAGTAGGGCATATTCATTGCAATTCAATTATTATTTTAATAAAGAGCAAAAATCAAAGTGGAAGAAGGCCTATCAGAAGATATTATGATTCTCAGAGGTGTCAGACAGGGTTGCGTGCTTTCTCCCCTTCTATTCAACACCTATAGCGAGGCAATATTTGAGGAAACACTTAAGGAACATAAAGACAAAGGAATAAAGATTGGTAATGAAGTAGTAAACAATATAAGATACGCTGACGATACAGTAATGTTGTCAGACTCAATACAAGATTTACAACAATTAGTCAATTATCTCAATCAAAAATGTAACGAATTTGGACTCAAAATGAATTTGAAAAAGACTAAACTAATGCTAATATCAAAGACACCAAAGAATAATGTAAATTTGACCATTGATGGAGTGCCAATCGATAAAGTATCATCCTACAAATACCTGGGGACCTGGCTACATGAAGATAACAATCAAACCAAAGAAATAAGATGCAGAATAGAAATAGCCAGGCATGCATTCATCAAAATGAAGAAGTGTCTGTGCAGTCGTGACATCAATCTGAAACTAAGAACAAGAATATTGAAATGTTACGTCTTTTCAACATTGCTGTATGGTGCAGAAGTTTGGACACTGAAAAAGAACAACGAGAAGAACATCAATGCTTTTGAAATGTGGTGTTACAGACGGATGTTGAGGATTCCTTGGACAGACAAAGTTACGAATGTAGAAGTGCTCAGAAGAATGGACAAGATCATGGAATTGGAATACACAATCAAGAAAAAGAAGTTAGAATATCTGGGACACATTCTCCGTGGGCCAAAGTACAAGTTGCTGAATGTGATACTGGAAGGAAAGATTGAAGGAAGACGAGGCAGAGGCAGAAGAAGAAAGTCATGGGGGAGAAATCTGAGAGACTGGTATGGGTGTGCTGATCAAGAAGAATTGATGAGGATTGCGAGAAACAAAGACGAGATTGCCATCATGATTTCCAACCTCCGATAGGAGAGGAACCTGAAGAAGAAGAAGAAGAAGAAGAAGAAGAAGAAGAAGAAGAAGAAGAAGAAGAAGTATTTCATTAAATTCTACAAATGTACTCTTTTACTACAGTGCCCTCATACTTTCGCTTCCTATTTACGCGCCTGACATGGCTGACTTGTCTAATTATTCTTTGTGATCTCCTCCGAGAGCAAACTTGAGTCTGCTGATTCATAATCTCTCGCGTACTCACAATATTTACATTATTTATATTCGGAATAGTTTTCAGTTTTCATCTCGCGCTGATGCGGTGCTGAATTATGTTAGGAATGCTGCATGATGATGGAGTAAGGAAGGGGTTTCAGTCAGCAAGACAGCACCACTGTGGCGTACTTTATCTTTTTGAAATATTTGGGCGGAAATTTATGATGTGTTTGGTGCTGGAAGTATAATTTGAAATCATATGAATGATGAGATAAAATATCTTGAATATTATGTAGGTTTACCTACTATGTGTGTTTTCTCTTTTGAATTTTGTGTGGTGTGTACGAGTATGTGTACTGAGTCTATTTCTATTAACATTTTAATCCCGAGAAGGTTGCGTACAATACTAAATTCCAAGTCCAACTTCAAAATTACATCAATCTCTTTTAGTCATCTTTCCTGATAATATGTACGAGTATAAACTTATTCGATACACTTATCGAGCCAAATACAAATTAGTTTACTAAAACTAACCTAATACCTACTATTCGTTTAGTGAATAAAAGGCATCAGTACTAATCTAAGTCGTTTAGGGTAGAAATAGAGGTCAATTGTTGATGGTAGAATTGTTGCTCCTAAGTGGTTTTGATGTTGGTAATGGTAATGACCTACTGGTAGCTAGTATACAGGGTTAGAAACTGTTGATAAATTTATTTCAGTGACCAGTTTAATGTGACTCACGGTAATTGACCCTAATCCAGTCTAGGTACTTCAGATAATGAAATTCCGTCTTGGATAGCAATAGCAACAATAAGAGTAAGTGCTGCATTAGGTAGGAAGATATACAATTGCACATTAATATAGGGTACAATGATTGTAGTTAGGTGTGTATGTCTAACATAATGCTATGGACTTTAACGTTTTCTTAACTTTACTGATGCAGTGACACCGTTTTATAATTTATATGTAAATTTGCTTTTCCTAGAGGTTTCCTTCTTTTTAAATTCTTTTGAAACAAAAATCAACCACTATCAGACATTCATCTTTCGTCCCTATAATATTATGATGGTAGAATTTCTAGAGGTTTCCTTCTTTTTAAATTCTTTTGAAACAAAAATCAACCACTATCAGACATTCATCTTTCGTCCCTATAATATTATGATGGTAATAATATTGTGCTGGTAAATTTTCTTAAAAACTGCAGACAACCAGACAAATGTTAAAAAATGCGCCATTGTATTTGAATTCGAACAAAATTTTATGACTTGGTCGTATCCGCAGAGCATTATAAGCTTCATTCTGTATCATACATTATGACAACCAGACAAATATTAAAAAATGCGCCATTGTATTTGAATTCGAACAAAATTTTATGACTTGGTCGTATCCGCAGCGCATTATAAGCTTCATTCTGTATTATACATTATAATGTATAGTTGTGGAAAAATAAATGAAATCCACAGAAACAGAAACCATCTATTGGAAACTGCAATGGCGGAAGTCATTTGTCTAGACATGGTTCCAATAGCCTGATGATATTCTCCATTACATAGAACTGATATTATAGTCACATATATAGTATAGGGCAAAGGATCAGCTGCATTGAATCGGGATATAATGAAAGATAAAACAATTGACAATAACTTCATATTAGTCAAAATAATGATTCATGGTTTTGGACAAGAATGATTGCTGATGGACAAAGGTCAAATGAAAACTAAAATAATGAGAAGAATGCTGGAGACGTATTTATATCAGATTTGGAAAAACAAACAAACCAAATGGAAATTACTCAACATGAAATTTAGACTTAAATGTGAGGAAATGACCAAAATCAAAGTTCATGAAAGTAGTACATACCAGGTCACCTTGTGCCAATAGACGCGATAATATCTTACAATGAAATATTATTATAGGTTTCTATACCACCCAGTAAAAGATTTAACGGCCGAGACTTCATTAGTAATAAAAATTATTGTTATTATATTTCATTTCTCAAGTTCTTTTATTAATGAATTGGAAAATGAAAATGTACAGCATAGAGGAAAAAGGAAAAATAAAAAAACTTGCGGAAAATTTACTGATAATGGAAAATTTGTAAAAATTTAATGTAGAGGAAATTTTTTCCTACTGGAGAATCATAAAAAAGTCTAATGTTATTCGAGAATGAGAAGGAGAGAGAAGAAAAGTCCAACTTTGTTTTACATTATTTCACATTCTTCACAAAGAGAGAGGGAGAGAGAGATAAAGAGAGGGAGGGAGAGAGAACGGCTAACTGACAGAGGTTAAGATACGGGATGTAAAAGGGGTAGAAACTGCAGAGAGAGAGAGAGAGGAGGGGAGGAGAGAGAGAGAGAGAGAGGGAAGAAGGAAGAGATAATCAAGACATTAAGCTGGAAAACCATTCCAGTGTAAGTTTTTTATTCTAATAGACTTTTGTCCTAATGCTGCATGAACTCTGTAATATTCTAATCCTTGACTTCATTTTCAACCCATGGAGTTGAGTTGACTTCTAAATAGTTCTTACTCGTGAGAGCTTTCCATGTAATAATAATAATAAGGTTATCCCTAGTCCCTAGTCGTTGGAAAGGAAAGATTCTAGGGATATTAGAAACGTCTGAAGACAGAAGAACCGCAATACAATGAACTAGTTTTCACTTACTAAGTCTTCTAGGAAAAAGTCCTTGATATGTTATTATTAGCTATTCTCAATAATAAAATAAACTATCGAAAAAAAGGGAGGGTTGGAGTAAGAGAATCAAGAGACTTTCCTGGGGAAACATCAGAAAAGAAGGGATTGGAGAACACATACTTTTAAGCTAGACACCATAGATGAATCATTTAGTAGAGTATACTCTAATACATTGAACTCTTTACCGATAAGCCTCATAATCCATAACTTCATCACTTCATTATTCATCTAGAGACAGGAGATAACAATGGAGGACGATATTGATAATCACAGGGTAGGGAGCGCGAAAGGTAGATGAGACGAACGAGAAAGACACGGATAGAGGGTAGCTTGATAAGGAGGAATGGGAGAGAGAGAAGAAGAAAAGGAGAAGATGAAAAGAGTTAGAACTATACGGGGCCACCCAAACACCTAATCTGTTCTGCGTTGTCCGATAGAGCAGAAAGAGAATCTTACACAACAGGGGTGAACGGAAGAATATACCAGGGTTGAACCAAAAAATATTAAACCCCCCCCCCCCCTCCCCCCATAATAATTATCTTCATTCGACATAGCTTAAGGCCCGGATCACACTTCGAGTTTTAGAACGATTGTATTTCAATCTGTTTGGCTATTTTTTTTTTTTTTTTTTTTTAAGAGGTTTGATAGAAGACAGCTGTAGGTAACAAAAGAAGGCTTATCGACCCGAATAAAGACATTTGATAAAGAAGGAGGAAGGACAGGATAGGAGAAAGTCAAGCAGAACAAACCCGCGACCTAGCGCTTACAAGGCAGGCACCCTCCTTGTTAACCAATGTTCAAACTAAACCAACAACCAACCAGGAACCATAGTTAGCAGGACTGTCGCTATGATTCTCCAAACTAATTAAAACATTTCCAAAGGGAGTTGAGAATCCGTCTGACATTTACCCTCGTGTTATGTGCTGAGTAAAACTTCTGCAGCTTTTAGCGTTCATCAAGGTAAAGTGTTTTTCCAATGTGTTGTATACTGATTATGTATTGTATTTTGTATTATCTTATCTCTATAGTTATACTCGTAATACACTGAGGGAAAAACTTTTCCAGCAACCTTCACACGGATTTCAGCTTTCCTATTAGTTGTTTTAATTCTGATTTCAGCATTGCAATTATTTACTCCGCACAAGAAAGTTTGAAAGTGCACCTTTGCATTTCAATGTAGCATGAGATCTTCGTATAATCTGTTAGTGTAGATGTAGGCTTACAAGGCAGGCACCCTCCTTGTTAACCAATGTTCAAACTAAACCAACAACCAACCAGGAACCATAGTTAGCAGGACTGTCGCTATGATTCTCCAAACTAATTAAAACATTTCCAAAGGGAGTTGAGAATCCGTCTGACATTTACCCTCGTGTTATGTGCTGAGTAAAACTTCTGCAGCTTTTAGCGTTCATCAAGGTAAAGTGTTTTTCCAATGTGTTGTATACTGATTATGTATTGTATTTTGTATTATCTTATCTCTATAGTTATACTCGTAATACACTGAGGGAAAAACTTTTCCAGCAACCTTCACACGGATTTCAGCTTTCCTATTAGTTGTTTTAATTCTGATTTCAGCATTGCAATTATTTACTCCGCACAAGAAAGTTTGAAAGTGCACCTTTGCATTTCAATGTAGCATGAGATCTTCGTATAATCTGTTAGTGTAGATGTAGAGTATACAATAGTATACATTGTATAGAATGCAGCAATGTATCCTGAACTGGGCTATATCTAAACTAACGTGCTAATGGAAATTAGAAATTGTAGGTATAGTCCTATTCTTTTGTCCTATGTAGGTAGTTCTATACCTATAGGTGTAACCTATATCCAATCAGACTTCAGAAATGTATCATCCATCATCTTTGGAGAGAAATTTCCATTGAAACATTTGGAACCAAACTCAATAGGTACTAACATTAATATCTCCTTTGATAAATCATCTATATCAACTAGGTAGATATCTATCTGCATACTCATCTCAGAAGCAGTACCCTATATCTAAACTAACGTGCTAATGGAAATTAGAAATTGTAGGTATAGTCCTATTCTTTTGTCCTATGTAGGTAGTTCTATACCTATATGTGTAACCTATATATCCAATCAGACTTCAGAAATGTATCATCCATCATCTTTGGAGAGAAATTTCCATTGAAACATTTGGAACCATCAAATTCAATAGGTGCTAACATTAATATCTCCTTTGATAAATCATCTATATCAACTAGGTAGGTATCTATCTGCATACTCATCTCAGAAGCAGTACCTACACTACAAAATCTATTGTCTATTGAAGAAGTGAGGACCACATTACATGCAGTGACATTGAACAAAGCACTTTGTGTTCAAAAGCACATTGTTTCATATGTGTAATGTAAAGGTCGCTTTGATAAAGAACTTTCATCAAATGCTCCTCCTAAAGTTGTTGGTTTCATTCATGAATAAACAGGTCAGAGTTACCTACTGTATGGGGAGTCCCCTATATTATATCCATTGTAGAATTCTTTAAACCGGCATATGTTTTCATGAGGAAAACTTTGCAAGCTTTGTTTGTATATTTCATTTTGTTTATTATAACATTTCATGTAACATTGTAACAAAGTGGAAATCCCACATGATCTGCAAAGTTCAGACACACACTAGCGAAACATAGAAGATATAAGTTATGATGACATTTTAATATTTCTTAACGGGAAGAGGAGAAGGAGAGGGATCTACATTTTATTTTATTGGCAAAGTAGCAAAATTATAATGATTGCAAACTTATAGAAAATAAAAATATTTGTGCATCTTCTCTTCGACGTTGCTTAGCGGACTGGAATAATGTGAATATATGGGAAGCTATTGAATTGTCGATCCATAAATATGTATAGGTATTACCTACCATATTATGTCCGTTTTGAAATGAGTCAGAATATTATATCTCCAAAATAAAGGTTCACCCAGTACATTGAAGCAAAAATTACAAAATAGGTAAAACACTTTTCCTCCTATCCTGTCTTCCTTCTTTCTTCGATTTCGGGACGACCTCAGCAGTTACAGTTCCCTCTGTCAAACCTCTTAAGAAAAAAAACTTTAAATAAAACTCGGAAAAAACTATTTTTCTTGTTAAAATAAAAAAGGAACAGTTGTTTCTTTTGTAATAAACTGATAACCTACAACAATGGGTATGTGAATTCTGGTAAGTAACACAAACTATTGAAAACCAAGAGAAATAAAACTCGGAAAAAACTATTTTTCTTGTTAAAATAAAAAAGGAACAGTTGTTTCTTTTGTAATAAACTGATAACCTACAACAATGTGTATGTGAATTCTGGTAAGTAACACAAACTATTGAAAACCAAGAGCTTATAATTTTCCAAATTTTGGAAGTAGATTAGAAAATTGGTTGGCAAAATGTTCAGCAGCCATTGCTGGATATTACCTAGGTTCTAGGTGTAGTCTGTGATAATGATAATTGACAAACTTATCTTAGTAGGAAAAGATAGTCCGTGTGAATAAGTAAAGAAAAATAAAGTCAATTCAGTTGGATTCAGCATAGTCAGCAGTTTTTTCATTATTTATTTATGTTTTTTATGCTTATAATTTTCCAAATTTTGGAAGTAGATTAGAAAATTGGTTGGCAAAATGTTCAGCAGCCATTGCTGGATATTACCTAGGTTCTAGGTGCAGTCCGTGACAATTGACAAACTTATCTTAGTAGGAAAAGATGGTCCGTGTGAATAAGTAAAGAAAAATAAAGTCAATTCAGTTGCATTCAGCACAGTCAGCAGTTTTTTCATTATTTATTTATGTTTTTTATGCTTTTTTTTACTCTGAGCAGGTAAATATTATTCCGGATTTAGCATTTTCTAATTATCATCACTTAACTCTTTCTCTCTCTCTCCTCTCTCTCTCCCTCTCTCTTTCGTGTCTCGAGTGACGCAAAATTTAATTACGAATGTAGGAGGAGAAGAAATCAAGTCAAAGCAGACAGAAAAATCCGAGACAGAATTCTGACTAGGAGAGAGGGGAGGGGAAAAGGAGGAGAGTGAAATGGTGGGAGGAGAAATAATATAAAGCGAGGGGGGTGCATTAGGAGGAGTTGAGAAAAAGAGATGAAGCCGGAGGAGAAGGAAAAGGAGAATGAGGAAGAAGAGAAGATAAGAAGGAAAATGAAGGACCAGGAGGAGAAAGCGAAAGAGAATGAAGATGTAATGGGAGATGATGGTAGAATTGTTGCTCCTAAGTGGTTTTGATGTTGGTAATGGTAATGACCTACTGGTAGCTAGTATATAGGGTTAGAAACTGTTGATAAATTTATTTCTGTGACCAGTTTAATGTGACTCACGGTAATTGAGCGCAAGAATGACCCTAATCCAGTCTAGGTACTTCAGATAATGAAATTCCGTCTTGGATAGCAATAGCAACTATAAGAGTAAGTGCTGAAGATATACAATTGCACATTAATATAGGGTACAATGATTGTAGTTAGGTAAGAAGAAGGGAAAGAAGGTCGAGTAGGTAGGTACCTGTGAAGCAGAGATTGAAGGAGGGATCAGGGAGTAAATTAAGAAGAAGGGAAAACAGGAGAATGAAGAAGGAAGAGGAATGGGAGGTGGGGAGGTAGAGGTTATTATATTCTAATGAGTTCATAAGCCTTTATTTTATTTCCTCCACGGAACATGTGAAGTGTTAAATTAACCCACACACGTCACACGTACCTATAACTACACGACAACCGTATGAAATGTTTATTCTACTTTTCCTTCCCAACAGATTCAGTATCAGTTAAACCAAAAGGCCAACAACGTAGAATGTACCTGTTCCCGACCGATCACCGAAGTTCATCAACGATATGCGTGGTTGATGACTGGACGGGTGACCGCCTAGGACGACACGTGCTGGTGGCTATGTCGGGATGCACTCAGTCCCGTAATATTTTCACATGCAAAAAACACGAAGAGAATAGGTACCTACCTAACCATAGTTAAACGATATAATGGGATAGGATCATACTTGTACGAACCTCAAACCCCACGAATACGCAATATATTAGCTGAAAGAGGAATCGGGATATAATGAAAGATAAAACAATTGACAATAACTTCATATTAGTCAAAATAATGATTCATGGTTTTGGACAAGAATGATTGGTGATGGACAAAGGTCAAATGGACAAAGGTCTTCATCAACGATATGCGTGGTTGATAGCTGGACGGGTGACCGCCTATAGGACGACACGTGCTGGTGGCTATGTCGGGATGCACTCAGTCCCGTAATCTTGTCACATGCAAAAAACACGAAGAGAATAGGTACGTACCTACCTAACAATGGTTAAACAATATAATGGGATAGAATCATACTTGTACGAACCTCAAACCCCACGAATACGCAATATATTAGCTGAACAATGAGAAGAATGCTGGAGACGTATTTATATCAGATTTGGAAAAACAAACAAACCAAATGGAAATTACTCAACATGAAATTTAGACTTGAATGTGAGGAAATGACCAAAATCAAAGTTCATGAAAGTAGTACATACCAGGTCACCTTGTGTCAATAGACGCGATAATATCTTACCATGAAATATTATTATAGGTTTCTATACCACCCAGTAAAAGATTTAACGAGCTCAAAAATATTTGTGAAATTTGATTAGGATGGAGGATGGGGAAAAATAAATTGGATTGCGTAAGGACTGTATTTTTTATATTTTTTTCTTTCTTTTTAATTAAATAACCTCAAATTTATTAGACTTTGGAAAAGAAAAGAAAGTTCATTTGTTCCGAGAATAATAATAAACTGAATATTAAACAAATTAGGTAGGTACATAGGTACTGATTTTCTCTAATCACTACGGGCTAAAAAATTCCCGGAGGGACGGACCCTGCTTGTTACTTCTTCTCTTAACGAATGAAGCAAAGAACAAAATGAAAATTTCCCGCTTAAAAAATGTCTGATCTAGGGAAAATAATGATGATGTTTGGTACAATGGTAAACCCGTCTTACTAAACCTATTGATTATAAAGTTAAGATTTTTATAACCCAGAATATTCAAAGAAATAAAATCACTGTCCATAAACAATGAATCTGGCATTAACCATAACACGTTGGCTCATCAACCAAGAAAATGCACGGAACTTTTATGCAATCGTTTGCAAACAAGAAGGTAAAAGTTTTTTATGTAAATCCTTAACGTCAAGTAGAAATAAAACAAGAGACACAAAACTTTCGTTTTATATGCAACTCTATAAATATAAAACACTCCTGGGTTAAACAAATAGCTTGGAGCGGAAAAGAAAAACTACTTATGCAGATTTTTCGTAAAGTGCAATACAAATTATTATTATTGTCATGGTGAAATTGAACAACTAGGAAATAGTGAACAAGGGTTAACCCATACAGTATCTGAGATCAACACTGAAATTGCTTTTACTACGAAATCGTACTTAAATAACAAGTGCAGTTACCAAGGCATTTATTTTAATTCACATTCAACTTCACTTACCGAGTACAAGATACCTAGGTAAGTACCTAATTAGGTATGTATATTTATGCTCTTAGCTCTAAATATTTTAGGGATAGGTACAGATAATTTCATAGGACGTGAATTTATAATATATTTTTTATGTGTTTGTAAAAAAACATCTTCCGAAGATTAGTTGCCTGTTGCCTGTCAATTAAAGTTGACTCTAAGGTAAAGTTGACATGAAGGGTTAATTTGAATTTCACTACCTACTTGAAAGTACTTACTGAATGCTTGGTAAACATTGCATCAGGTATCGAAATTGAAGTGATATTATAGATAGCTTTCTACTATGCTAGCGACATACACATACCTATACATTAGGAAAACACATAAAACTTTTTTTATATCACTCATACAAGGTAACTTTTTTATCGGAAATTTCTCATCTTCTGATAGCATAAAGTGCAGAACAAAAACTTTTCAAACAGGATTGTTTGTTCCCGATACCCCTCCATAAGTTTTGCTCCATTTTAAATGAAATTTGGCAAACAAGTTCAGCACAAAGGTTCCTATACGAATAGAGATAGAGAAGATTTTGATGTCTATTGGATACAGGATTCCATTTTATGAGATCTAATCAGTTTTGTGAACTACATATATGTACATTGGAGGCAATGACAAGCCACTAGCTCTATCTAACGCTTTTACCCTTTTAATATCGTAGGGAAATAAATTGAACTAGTCTTGTTGAGATCAGAAGAAATAAAAATGAATAATAGATGCTCAATTTTCACGCAATCGCTTCTGTCTACATAATACATAGATAGATATATCTAACGCTTTTACCCTTTTAATATCGTAGGGAAATAAATTGAACTAGTCTTGTTGAGATCAGAAGAAATAAAAATGAATAATAGATACTCAATTTTCACGCAATCGCTTCTGTCTACATAATACATAGATAGATAAAAGTTATTCTTATTCAACGGCACTCTTGAGGATTAAATGACGCAAGAAACTCCTGAGTGACTTCCTAATCTTCCTAGATTCCTCATATTCTTATATCGAAATATTACTTTCCAATATCCTCCCTACTTTTTGATACTATCATCCTTTGACCTTTGAACATGAACAGTCTGGGATACCTAGGTTTCGTTTCCGTTGAAACTCATCAGCCAGACATATGTATATTTTTGATACTATCATCCTTTGACCTTTGAACATGAACAGTCTGGGATACCTAGGTTTCGTTTCCGTTGAAACTCATCAGCCAGACATGTGTATGTAGCTCTCCGATGCCTGGAAATATGTATTGGGAAGTTGTTTTTGATTGAACGGGGATTTAATCAAGTACAATGTTGCTTAGTTCAATACACTTCTCTGTAACACTTCAGTAAAATACAATAGGGGGAGTACCTGCCTATTCACATTTGCCGTTCTAGTCACAATATGTTCACTTCTATCTAATTACCTGACCGGATAGTGAAAATCGGGATTGAACTTGTGATTCATCTGGAACTTGTGCATAAATTTGCAATCAACGTGCTTGTAATACAAACCTTAGTTTGTAATTAAGACAAAAGGAAACTAAGGATATGCCACGCGCATTGAGGACATAACATTATCCGCCACACATCTACTGAGGTCATAATTATTATCTTTCTCATATTATTATCTATATGGAAATATTTCTTTAGAAACAGCCACCTCTACTTCTCTCTGCAACATCACTGTATTAGGAAAGGTAGCATTTAGAAAATGGAGTGGGATTATTATCAATAGTCAAAGTTTTATTGAAGACGGTTCCGCGTGCTAAACTGCTAAAAGCTTTATCTATATCAAAGTATGTACTTATCTATTTACTTCTGTTCTGTATGGAAGGGGAAACCTATTCCAACAACTTTAATCTTGTGCAAGTTTTTCACTTCTTGTTGCTGCACTCAGGAATTCCTGTGAGCGAATGTAGGGAAAATGTACTCTAACAATATTGTTCTGATGTCTATCGGAGGATAAACACTAATGCTAATGGGGGCAGCTGCTAAAAACATAGATGTGCTGAGCGAAGTACTGCCCTTATCGTTGGATATTACTGACATGTGATTTAACCCATTATTACGTATGTAAGTACCTAACTCGAACTCAGATAATATTGTTTCGAAATCAGATAGAAAGCTCCTACTTACTTTAAGCTCAATGCTTTCTTTCTTATTGATGGTAGACTCATTGATGGTAGCTTTCTTTCTTCTTTCCCTTTTTCTGACTCTCAATCACTGACCCTGTATCCACATATTTTATCTCTATTCTCATCCCCCAATCTCCATAAAAACTCCTTAGTCTCATTGCAGAAAATTCCATGAAAAAAAAGCAAGATACAAACCAGAAGACCAGAGGGTGGGAGGGTCCCCATTCGAAATCAGAATGTTTATTCATATCCTACAGTGCTGTGTGTGTATATTCATCAAATTGTTTTTGGTCGGGTACATAAAACTTTAAATGGGAAAAAAATTCCATGAGGAATAATCGACTACAAAGAAATGGGAGGCGAGCTATCTTTTATGGCACATTAGAGGACAATAAACTTTTAGAATATACTGAAGAAATATATACGTATGGGTTCTAGAAGAAAATATATGGAGGTTAGATAGGATGAAGTGTGGGGGATTATTATGTAATTTTAGAAGCTTATGTTATTAATATTTCCCAAAAAAAAAGCCCATTTTTAATACACATGGTAAAAGCACCTTGGTAAAGTTCAGACTCTTTTTATAACTAAATATATCTACTTTGAGAACATAATATTTCACGATTTTGAAGCTGTTGCTCAGTTTCATACTGAATTCAGATTCAATTTCCTAGAACAAGGACTAGAAGAAATAAATACAAGGGGATTTATAAACCAGAGGTTAAAATTGGAGAAAATTCAAATAATTTACTAGATCTTACCTCAAGTATTTCAACATTGGCTACTCATGTACATAATAAGATCGTGAAATATACAACATCCCAGATATTTAACTTCATGTCATCTTCTATTCGTACATCATGTCTCTAGTCCCTCTTTACCTCTTACCTGTGAACATAACAAAGAAGAAAACAATTTGGTCTTGAGAAGATTTTGTATTGTGGATCACAAATGAGTCTGACCTATACCTTACTTTATTTTTTCTTACCTTAGGTATCTGTAACATGGTCTGACCTATACATTCCTTTATTTTTTCTTACCTTAGTTATCTGTAACATGGTCTGACCTATACCTTACTTTATTTTTTCTTACCTTAGGTAGGTATCTGTAACATGGTCTGACCTATACCTTACTTTATTTTTTCTTACCTTAGGTATCTGTAACATGGTCTGACCTATACATTCCTTTATTTTTTCTTACCTTGGGTATCTGTAACATGGTCTGACCTATACATTCCTTTATTTTTTCTTACCTTAGGTATCTGTAACATGGTCTGACCTATACATTCCTTTATTTTTTCTTACCTTAGGTATCTGTAACATGGTCTGACCTATACATTCCTTTATTTTTTCTTACCTTAGGTATCTGTAACATGGTCTGACCGATACCTTACTTTATTTTCTGTTTCCCCTCCCTCCTCTCTCTCACTTTTCTCTTTCAATCTGTGTGATAATTTATTGTTATATTCCTCTCAGTTGTTTTGGCATCTCCACTAATCTGTATAGGGTATTAGTGGATGTGACCAAGTTCCTTCCTGTTGATCTTTAAATTTCAATTCTTATTTTTTTGTCTCTTCATCTGTAATCCTTGCCACCGATACTTCTTTCATTCACAAGAAAATGATAATCATAAAGATACACATATTTGGTTGACTACACATATTGGGTTCTGGTCTACCTAAATCTGATCCTGATTTTAATACCAGTGAGGTTTACAAAGAGAGAAGAGCTAGATAATATAGGAAGAGAGGGGGTACTCCAATATAATTACTATCATACAGAAGAACATACACATATAAATAATAACTAACATGAACCCCCTCTCTCTCTATCTATTCCCTAACCCTTCTGTGCAAAGGCTGGGGCTGAAGCTTACAAGTATAATGAATAGTCTTTAATTTATAATGAAAAATTATTAAGCCTAGAAACTTTGTTATACAATATGACCCAGTTAACCCTTTTTGTTCATATTCGAACTTTATTAACCCTTTGAAACAGACGAGGAGGAAAAAAGAACATTTTTTGGAACAAAAAATTACTCCTATTCAATCGTATGTAAAATACATAGTTGACCGTTCGTTGAAAGACTATTGTGACTATGGAGAGTGATCTGAACGGATAGTGAGAACAGGGTTTTAGGGGTTGCTTACGCTTTCTGCTAAAATGATGCTAGAGAGGTATTTATAATACCTACCGTCCTACCTATCATATTACGATTTTTTCAATGGGTATTATTACACTTTCTATTATTTCTCTTTCAAATTAGGTCGTTACGTAAATAAAACGAAAACAGTAATACAATCCTCTGCCAGCTTGAAATCCTTGTTTATTTTATTTTACTTATGTAATCATTTTATGATTATAAACAAGAAAGAAATACTCAAATAAGTACTCGAATTGCTCAAAAATATTTGTGAAATTTGATTAGGATGGAGGATGGGGAAAAATAAATTGGATTGCGTAAGGACTGTATTTTTTATATTTTTTCTTTCTTTTTAATTACCTAAATAACCTCAAATTTATTAGACTTTGGGAAAGAAGAGAAAGTTAATTTGTTTGGAGAGGAAAAAAAGGACAGATCTGCAGATTTTTTACTTCTTCTCTTAACGAATGAAGCAAAGAACAAAATGAAAATTTCCCGCTTAAAAAATGTCTGATCTAGGGAAAATAATGATGATGTTTGGTGCAATGGTAAACCCGTCTTACTAAACCTATTGGTTATAAAGTTAAGATTTTTATAACCCAGAATATTCAAAGAAATAAAATCACTGTCTATAAACAATGAATCTGGCATTAACCATAACACGTTGGCTCATCAACCAAGAAAGTGCACGGAACTTTTATGCAATCGTTTGCAAACAAGAAGGTAAAAGTTTTTTATGTAAATCCTTAACGTCAAGTAGAAATAAAACAAGAGACACAAAACTTTCGTTTTATATGCAACTCTATAAATATAAAACACTCCTGGGTTAAACAAATAGCTTGGAGCGGAAAAGAAAAACTACTTATGCAGATTTTTCGTAAAGTGCAATACAAATTATTATTATTGTCATGGTGAAATTGAACAACTAGGAAATATAGTGAACAAGGGTTAACCCATACAGTATCTGAGATCAACACTGAAATTGCTTTTCCTACGAAATCGTACTTAAATAACAAGTGCAGTTACCAAGGCATTTATTTTAATTCACATTCATCTTCACATACCGAGTACAAGATACCTAGGTAAGTACATAATTAGATATGTATATTTATGCTCTTAGCTCGAAATACTTTAGGGATACAGATAATTTCATAGGACGTGAATTTATATATTTTTTATATGTTTGTAAAAAAACATCTTCCGAAGATTAGTTGCCTGTCAATTAAAGTTGACTCTAAGGTAAAGTTGACATGAAGGGTTAATTTGAATTTCACTACCTACTTGAAAGTTCTTACTGAATGCTTGGTAAACATTGCAGGTATCGAAATTGAAGTGATATTATAGATAGCTTTCTATCATGCTAGCGACATACACATACCAATACAAACATAGGAAAACACATAAAACTTTTTTTATATCACTCATACAAGGTAACTTTTTTATCGGAAATTTCTCATCTTCTGATAGCATAAAGTGCAGAACAAAAACTTTTCAAACAGGATTGTTTGTTCCCGATACCCCTCCATAAGTTTTGCTCCATTTTAAATGAAATTTGGCAAACAAGTTCAGCACAAAGGTTCCTATACGAATAGAGATAGAGAAGATTTTGATGTCTATTGGATACAGGATTCCATTTTATGAGATCTAATCAGTTTTGTGAACTACATATATGTACATTGGAGGCAATGACAAGCCACTAGCTCTATCTAACGCTTTTACCCTTTTAATATCGTAGGGAAATAAATTGAACTAGTCTTGTTGAGATCAGAAGAAATAAAAATGAATAATAGATACTCAATTTTCACGCAATCGCTTCTGTCTACATAATACATAGATAGATAAAAGTTATTCTTATTCAACGGCACTCTTGAGGATTAAATGACGCAAGAAACTCCTGAGTGACTTCCTAATCTTCCTAGATTCCTCATATTCTTATATCGAAATATTACTTTCCAATATCCTCCCTACTTTTTGATACTATCATCCTTTGACCTTTGAACATGAACAGTCTGGGATACCTAGGTTTCGTTTCCGTTGAAACTCATCAGCCAGACATGTGTATGTAGCTCTCCGATGCCTGGAAATATGTATTGGGAAGTTGTTTTTGATTGAACGGGGATTTAATCAAGTACAATGTTGCTTAGTTCAATACACTTCTCTGTAACACTTCAGTAAAATACAATAGGGGGAGTACCTGCCTATTCACATTTGCCGTTCTGGTCACAATATGCTCACTTCTATCTAATTACCTGACCGGATAGTGGAAATCGGGATTGAACTTGGGATTCATCTGGAACTTGTGTATAAATTTGCAATCAACGTGCTTGTAATACAAACCTTAGTTTGTAAATAAGACAAAAGGAAACTAAGGATATGCCACGCGCATTGAGGACATAACATTATCTGCCACACATCTACTTAGGTCATAATTATTATCTTTCTCATATTATTATCTATAGTCTATATGGAAATATTTCTTTAGAAACAACTACCTCTACTTCTCTTTGCATCATCACTGTATTAGGAAAGGTACATTTAGAAAATGGAGTGGGATTATTATCAATAGTCAAAGTTTTCTTGGTAGGAGGAGTTGAGAAAAAGAGATGAAGCCGGAGGAGAAGGAAAAGGAGAATGAGGAAGAAGAGAAGATAAGAAGGAAAATGAAGGACTAGGAGGAGAAAGCGAAAGAGAATGAATATGTAATGGGAGTAGGTAAAGAAGAAGGGAAAGAAGGTCGAGTAGGTAGGTACCTGTGAAGCAGAGATTGAAGGAGGGATCAGGGAGTAAATTAAGAAGAAGGGAAACAGGAGAATGAAGAAGGAAGAGGAATGGGAGGTGGGGAGGTAAGTTATTATATTCTAATGAGTTCATAAGCATTTATTTTATTTCCTCCACGGAACATGTGAAGTGTTAAATTAACCCACACACGTCACACGTACCTATAACTACACGACAACCGTATGAAATGTTTATTCTACTTTTCCTTCCCGACAGATTCAGTTATTCAGTATCAGTTAAACCAAAAGGCCAACAATAACATTGAATGTACCTGTTCCCGACCGATCACTGAAGTTCATCAAGTAAAAATTTAATGTAGAGGAAATTTTTTCCTACTGGAGAATCATAAAAAAGTCTAATGTTATTCGAGAATGAGAAGGAGAGAGAAGAGAAGTCCAACTTTGTTTTACATTATTTCACATTCTTCACAAAGAGAGAGGGAGAGAGAGAGGGAGGGAGAGAGAGAACGGCTAACTGACAGAGGTTAAGATACGGGATGTAAAAGGGGTAGAAACTGCAGAGAGAGAGAGAGAGGAGGGGAGGAGAGAGAGAGAGAGAGAGGGAAGAAGGAAGAGATAATCAAGACATTAAGCTGGAAAACCATTCCAGTGTAAGTTTTTTATTCTAATAGACTTTTGTCCTAATGCTGCATGAACTCTGTAATATTCTAATCCTTGACTTCATTTTCAACCCATGGAGTTGAGTTGACTTCTAAATAGTTCTTACTCGTGAGAGCTTTCCATGTAATAATAATAATAAGGTTATCCCTAGTCGTTGGAAAGGAAAGATTCTAGGGATATTAGAAACGTCTGAAGACAGAAGAACCGCAATACAATGAACTAGTTTTCACTTACTAAGTCTTCTAGGAAAAAGTCCTTGATATGTTACCCCCCCCCCCCCCGATTCCGGAAGAAAAAAACTCAATCTAAAAAAGTTGGGAAGAAAGTGCAGACGACTTTTATATAAAAAAAAGCAAGATACAAACCAGAAGACCAGAGGGTGGGAGGGTCCCCATTCGAAATCAGAATGTTTATTCATATCCTACAGTGCTGTGTGTGTATATTCATCAAATTGTTTTTGGTCGGGTACATAAAACTTTAAATGGGAAAAAAATTCCATGAGGAATAATCGACTACAAAGAAATGGGAGGCGAGCTATCTTTTATGGCACATTAGAGGACAATAAACTTTTAGAATATACTGAAGAAATATACGTATGGGTTCTAGAAGAAAATATATGGAGGTTAGATAGGATGGAGTGAGGGGGATTATTATGTAATTTTAGAAGCTTATGTTATTAATATTTCCCAAAAAAGCCCATTTTTAATACACATGGTAAAAGCACCTTGGTAAAGTTCAGACTCTTTTTATAACTAAATATATCTACTTTGAGAACATAATATTTTACGATTTTGAAGCTGTTGCTCAATTTCATACTGAATTCAGATTCAATTTCCTAGGACAAGGACTAGAAGTAATAAATAAAAGGGGATTTATAAACCAGAGGTTAAAATTGGAGAAAATTCAAATAATTTACTAGATCTTACCTCAAGTACCTCAACATTAGCTACTCATGTACATAATAAGATCGTGAAATATACAACATCCCAGATATTTAACTTCATGTCATCTTCTATACCTACATCATGTCTCTAGTCCCTCTTACCTGTGAACATAACAAAGAAGAAAACAATTTGGTCTTGAGAAGATTTTGTATTGTGGATCACAAATGGTTAAATACATGTATTTAAAGCTGTTGGCTCACACAGTAGGAATATTTATATTTGCATACCTTGCATAAAATCAACCCAGGCAGAAAAATGTGTGTATGTTGAATATGTGGAGAATATTATACCTCCACTCCATATATCTAGACGATGTGGTTCCTCTTCCAACACTCTTGCATCCAGTCTTGCCACAATGTAGGCATTTTCATTATTATCATTTTTAAACAATATAAAATTTCTGTTCCTTCAAGCTGAAAAACATTTTCGTTCAGACACGCTTGGTTTTGTTATTGTCCTTGGCCTGTTGGAAATGAAGACTATGTTGGGACCGTCACCGTCAGACTTCAGGTTCAGATTTTCTGTTCCTTCAAGCTGAAAAACATTTTCGTTCAGACACGTTTGGTTTTGTTATTGTCCCTGGCCTGTTGGAAATGAAGACTATGTATGTTGGGACCGTCACCGTCAGACTTCAGAATGGTGAACATTACAAACCTTGCTATGTGTCCTTTGACAGACTAATTAAGGAGCGCAGTAGCACCCTGCCCGCCAAGTCAAAACAGTTTGACAGTCATAATTATGAATCAAAACAGGGCACTTCTGACTTGAATGAATTTACCACAGTTTCTGCTTCCAGATGAGCACTTGGAACTAATTAAGGAGCGCAGTAGCACCCTGCCCGCCAAGTCAAAACAGTTTGACAGTCATAATTTATTATGAATCAAAACGGGGCACTTCTGACTTGAATGAATTTACCGCAGTTTCTGCTTCCAGATGAGCACTTGGAGGATAACGTGGTCACTTTTCTCTATCACATTTCTTCCAATATGTTTGGATAACATACATTCTCCTTCTCCAATACATCTATCTATCTATGTTTACACAGTGATTGAATGACGTCCTTGAGGAATTCCAGGATAACATACATTCTCCTTCTCCAATACATCTATCTATCTATGTTTACACAGTGATTGAATGACGTCCTTGAGGAATTCCAAATTCCTTATCAAGTTTATCCAGATATCCAGTCTAACCTTTTCGTTTCTTCCCCATACTTGTTTCTTGCCTCGCTTGTCTTAAATATATCAAATTTTTCGTTCGGGAAGATAAATAAATGAACTAGAAGAATATTATTAGCCTATGGAGAGTGATCTGAACGGATAGTGAGAACAGGGTTTTAGGGGTTGCTTACGCTTTCTGCTAAAATGATGCTAGAGAGGTATTTACCTACCTATCATATTACGATTTTTTTCAATGGTTATTATTACATTTTCTATTATTTCTCTTTCAAATTAGGTCGTTACGTAAATAAAACGAAAACAGTAATACAATCCTCTGCCAGCTTGAAATCCTTGTTTATTTTATTTTACTTATGTAATCATTTTATGATTATAAACAAGAAAGAAATACTCAAATAAGTACTCGAATTGCTCAAAAATGTTTCTTGCCTCGCTTGTCTTAAATATATCAAATTTTTCGTTCGGGAAGATAAATAAATGAACTAGAAGAATATTATTAGCTTTTTTTTCTTTCTTGCTGTGTTGAAAACCTGTCTAACATCCAACACGCAATACATAGAACAAAACCTGTACATGTTTCATATTCAACATAGATGTAGCTCTAGTCATAATGGAAAATTGATCTATTTTTCACACGCTAAATTTTCACAAACACTTCTCTATCTCCTCCTCTTCTTCTTTCTATGTTTCATATTCAACATAGATGTAGCTCTAGTCATAATGGAAAATTGATCTATTTTTCACACGCTAAATTTTCACAAACACTTCTCTTCCTCCTCCTCCTCCTCTTCTTCTTCTTCTTCTTCTTCTTTCTCTTTCTACTTTCTCCTCTTCCTCTTCAACCAGGAGCTTCTTGTTGTTTTCCTTCAGGTTTCTCGTGATGTCTGTCGTTCGTTAAAAACAATATGCACTGATGGTGTGATGGTGTGCAGGAAAGGCATGCTTAAAAAACTTAAATGTATTTTGTTACCTCTACCTACTCGTCTCTATTATTGAAAATCCTCCAAGTTTGCGTGGAAATCGCGCTTAAAGGAAATCTTCACGATAACATGACCGACTTTGTTAACTGAAATTTTTTCAGGCTCATAGGTACCATCCCTACCTTTTGTGCTTAAAAAACTTAAATGTATTTTGTTACCTCTACCTACTCGTCTCTATTATTGAAAATCCTCCAAGTTTGCGTGGAAATCGCGCTTCAAGGAAATCTTCACGATAACATGACCGACTTTGTTAACTGAAATTTTTTCAGGCTCATAGGTACCTATATCCTAGGGTTGCCAGATCATTTTCAGCCCAAAACGGGACAAGCGACCTAAAACGTCAAAAAAAAAACGGGATATTGGATGAAAATACGGGACAAGCAACTTTTTTAACCCCCCCCTAGCCATCACCCTGCAATTTTTGGAAGAAAAAAACACTCAATTTTTAAAAATCAACTGTTTTTTCTTCAGATTTATTAATGAAATTAGAAATTAAAAATTATTCACTTCTCATATTTTTGGTTACACTGTATTTTTTTGACAAAATCTTTTTTACCATTGAGATATTGGTAAAATTGTGTGCAAGAGGAGGAGATGGTGAAACTGGGGAAAATACGGGACACGCGTGTCCCGTACGGGACATTTTGAAAAGTGCCCAAAATACGGGACGTCCCGGGAAATACGGGACGTCTGGCAACCCTAGTATATCCCTACCTATTGTCTATTGTTAAACTGAAAAATTCAACGAGTTTGATGTGCTGATGTGTAATAATATGTAAAAGTATGTCTATAACTGATCAGAAAATCTATATATCTAATAACTGATCAGTATATCCATATATCTATAACTGATCAGAAAATTGGAGCGATCAAAAATGTGGGTGACTATAACAACTCTGAGCTATCAGCGAACAAATGGTTGCTTTTTTTTTAATGCTAGTTATAAGTTATACTATCTAAGACCTAGGTTAAGCAATCATGACGTTGTAGCCCAAAACGGGACAAGCGACCTAAAACGTCAAAAAAAAAACGGGATATTGGATGAAAATACGGGACAAGCAACTTTTTTAACCCCCCCCTAGCCATCCCTACCTTTTGTCTATTGTTAAACTGAAAAATTCAACGAGTTTGATGTGCTGATGTGTAATATGTAAAAGTATATCTATAACTGATCAGAAAATCTATATATCTATAACTGATCAGTATTTCTAGGTATAACTGATCAGAAAATTGGAGCGATCAAAAATGTGGGTGACTATAACAACTCTAAGCTATCAGCAAACAAATGGTTGCTTTTTTTTTTAATGCTAGTTATAAGTTATACTATATAAGACCTAGGTTAAGCAATCATGACGTTGTACTCATACTATTTGAGAGAAACAATCAATAATTCGGGTAGGTTACTTGTGATATTCAACACAAAATATCTACCATATAGCAATCATGACGTTGTACTCATACTATTTGAGAGAAACAATCAATAATTCGGGTAGGTTACTTGTGATATTCAACACAAAATATCTATGTACCATATTTCTTCATTATATGAATTTTCCCTGCAAAATCTCAAAATGGAAACAAAGCAAAGATTTAGTGTACCATATTTCTTCATTATATGAATTTTCCCTGCAAAATCTCAAAATGGAAACAAAGCAAAGATTCTACCATATTTCTTCATTATATGAATTTTCCCTGCAAAATCTCAAAATGGAAACAAAGCAAAGATGTACATGAGAACTGGCCTTCTTCTTTCAATATCGATGTAAATCTTCTTTCACATTAAAGTTAATTTATACATAAATACTATGTAACATTTATACATAAATACTATGTAACCTATAGTCTATTTATACATAAATACTATGTAACCTATAGTCTACGATAATAAGCATGATGAATGAGGGAACGGCAAGTGCATAAAGCTCTCATCCTTGGGGAGACGACGTGAGAGTATATTATTATTTTATATCAAGACTCACAATATTATACAAAATACTTCGACGTTTTTTTGTCACACTCCTCCTTTACATTTTCCTCCGCCACAATATTGTAAAATAAAATAAATATTTAAATTAGGAATCGAAGGGATATAGGGAACAGGCGGCCTGTCAAGTTGTACGCGATAAGCTACAGGGTCCTCGTGAAAGTCTAATATTGCAGAGATCGTCCTTGTGTTTGATTAGGGAACAGGCGGCCTGTCAAGTTGTACGCGATAAGCTACAGGGTCCTCGTGAAAGTCTATTGCAGAGATCGTCCTTATGTTTGATAAAGGATGTGGAAATGACATCTTGACGAGGAAATTCTTACCCAAGGGTCTAAAATCTAATGTAATGGTAAATGGTCTCAATGTCACAAGTTGTTACCTACCTCTGAGAATGCTTGGATCATAGGTAACATGTGAATGTAGTCCTCAACCATTTTTTGTCACACTCCTCCTTTACATTTTCCTCCGCCACAATATTGTAAAATAAAATAAATATTTAAATTAGGAATCGAAGGGATATATAGGGAACAGGCGGCCTGTCAAGTTGTACGCGATAAGCTACAGGGTCCTCGTGAAAGTCTATTGCAGAGATCGTCCTTATGTTTGATAGAGGATGTGGAAATGACATCTTGATGAGGAAATTCTTACCCAAGGGTCTAAAATCTAATGTAATGGTAAATGGTCTCAATGTCACAAGTTGTTACCTCTGAGAATGCTTGGATCATAGGTAACATGTGAATGTAGTCCTCAACCGCAGTGGATGATTAGATGAGAACTCTTGTATAGAAGCTCGGCATGTTATCCCTGCACTTCACCTGGGACTGACTCAGAGTCTGAGGAAATTCTTACCCAAGGGTCTAAAATCTAATGTAATGGTAAATGGTCTCAATGTCACAAGTTGTTACCTCTGAGAATGCTTGGAGACGTTCAGGCGTAGTGATCATAGGTAACATGTGAATGTAGTCCTCAACCACAGTGGATGATTATGATCATAGATGAGAACTCTTGTATAGAAGCTCGGCATGTTATCCCTGCACTTCACCTGGGACTGACTCAGAGTTTATTATTCCTGTATACATCGTGTAAGACAAGGAGAACATACGGAGGTAAAGCCTCCTCTGTGACAGCGCCTTACTCCGTGCATGTTATTAGTGAAACATCTCACGTAGAGGAAAAAGAAGGAACAGGAGCATTGTAAAATGACGCAACCCATTCCGTGCTTGTGTCCCCTAATAAAGTGAGGACAAAGGTGTTAGATGGCCGTAAAGATCTCTACAAGACCGTACCTATAACAGTCGGTACACGGGTAGATACTAGCCATAGATTTAAAAATAACGTCGAGGTTTAAAAAGAAATTTGTTTCCGAATGTAGGGAAAATGTACTCTAACAATATTGTTCTGATGTCTATCGGAGGATAAACACTAATGCTAATGGGGGCAGCTGCTAAAAATATAGATGTGCTGAGCGAAGTACTGCCCTTATCGTTGGATATTACTGACATGTGATTTAACCCATTATTATGTAAGTACCTAACTCGGGCTCAGATAATATTGTTTCGAAATCAGATAGAAAGCTCCTACTTACTTTAAGCTCAATGCTTTCTTTCTTCTTTCCCTTTTCTGACTCTCAATCACTGACCCTGTATCCAAATATTTTATCTCTATTGAACTCTATTCTCATCCCCCCAATCTCCATAAAAACTCCTTAGTCTCATTGCAGAAAATTCCATGGCTCCTCCTCCTCCCTGATCGGAAAACTTTGTAATTAGAAACACATTATTTACATAATTGATATTGTATCTTCTTCAGTACTCATGGGAGAATCAGCACGTTAAAAATAAGAATGTGAATGAATCCAGATGTGCTGAGTATTTACAATGATGTACCTGTCATACTTATGTAGGTTAAAAATAAGAATGTGAATGAATCCAGATGTGCTGAGTATTTACAATGATGTACCTGTCATACTTATGTAGGTACTTATCGTCTTTTGAGAACGTTTTCAGAATTTGAAATGTTTAAAAATAAGAATGTGAATGAATCCAGATGTGCTGAGTATTTACAATGATGTACCTACCTGTCATACTTATGTAGGTACTTATCGTAAGTAAAGTAGGTAGGTACATATTCGTACCTATACTATCATCTATAGGTACATTTATGCAGAGTATATGTCCTGATGATGATAACCTACTTATGTGGAAAGGGGAGCGTTATCCATATAGGTACGGATTTATTTGATTAGGTCCGCTAAAGGCCGTTCTTCACCAGTGAACAATTTCTCTCCATATGATTATGACGATATGACGTGTAATACAAGCAATTGATTGATTCTCCATTCTCCATTCTCCCAGTCTGAGCATTATCACTATAGCTAATGTTGCCGACACCATTAGGAACGTGCTCCTCTCAGGATATCCATATAGGTACGGATTTATTTGATTAGGTCCGCTAAAGGCCGTTCTTCACCAGTGAACAATTTCTCTCCATATGATTATGACGACTACCAAGAAAACATACAAGAGGAAGGCCCAAGCACACCTGGTGGCGGCAACAGAAGAAAAGACTGGAAGAAAGTGGACTATCAGAAGCTGACACTCAAAATAGAAGAGTTCATCACCTGCGAACAAGGAGAGCTGACCCTAACAGTGGACACTGATGTAGGATTAAAGCAAGGGAGATACATGTATATGATTATGACGATATGACGTGTAATACAAGCATTTGATTGATTCTCCATTCTCCCAGTCTGAGCATTATCATTGACTAAAGTTGCCGACACCATTAGGAACGTGCTGCGCTCCTGGACCCTAACAGTGGACACTGATGTAGGATTAAAGCAAGGGAGATATATATGATTATGACGATATGACGTGTAATACAAGCATTTGATTGATTCTCCATTCTCCCAGTCTGAGCCTTATCATTGGCTAAAGTTGCTGACACCAATATTAGGAACGTGCTCCTCTCCGGACCGGAAAGTTATCCGGAAATATTTTCCCCGTCCGGCATGCTATATTTTGGGGGGACGTGACTTAGACAGAAACGTTAGAAGAAAATTAATAAGATCAAAATTCATAAAGCTAATTATTATTTTTCTCCAAGTTTGATGAAAAAAAAAACGTCGCTTCTTTTTCCTTGACTTTATTTTTGATTACTCCTCCTCCTCCTCCTCCCTGATCGGAAAACTTTGTAATTAGAAACACATTATTTACATAATTGATATTGTATCTTCTTCAGTACTCATGGGACAATCTGCACCACCAGTGGAAACTTGGAGTTCAATGGAATGAAGACAGCGGCTGAATACAGGGAATATTTGAATGGAGGCTAAACATGTTAGCATGCTCGGAGACTTCGCCCAAACAGTCTCCAAGCACGAGTAGAAAGTCTCAGTGACAGCATGTACACATGTGTGGGTTAAGTATTTTGGAGTCCTGGCTTTCAATAACTTTGAAGCTATTTGGACTTATTCCAGAATTGTATAAAGGATTTCAGCGAGCATGCTATACTTTGGGGGGACGTGACTTAGACAGAAACGTTAGAAGAAAATTAATAAGATCAAAATTCATAAAGCTAATTATTATTTTTCTCCAAGTTTGATGAAAAAAAAATCGTCGCTTCTTTTTCCTTGACTTTATTTTTGATTACTCCTCCTCCTCCTCCTCCCTGATCGGAAAACTTTGTAATTAGAAACACATTATTTACATAATTGATATTGTATCTTCTTCAGTACTCATGGGACAATCTGCACCTCCAACACTTTTAGAATATTACTAAATTATTTAGAAGCGAAAGCCCGGGCCCCCTGGGCCTTTCCCCATACTAATCTTATAGATTGTGAGTACGTAATGTACCTAATAATAAGCAAAGTAAAAAAGGTCAAAATCATTAGAATGACTCTTTTAATCGATACTGGCGTCATCTTCCAGACAGAGGAATAGAATGTGTGGGTTCTGGATAGATGTATGCGTTTCTGGTGATTAGAATTGTTCCAATAGGAGATTCAAATGATTATAGGAAAGATAAATCTTGGGAATTTGTCCTTTTTATAGAAATTATGAGTCCAGAAGATGAAACATACCCTACGTAAACCAATAATGAACTTGGGGTAAGTTCTAAAGTCTAAACCAATCAGCATATGAACATTCAAATGATTATAGGAAAGATAAATCTTGGGAATTTGTCCTTTTTATAGAAATTATGAGTCCAGAAGATGAAACATACCCTACGTAAACCAATAATGAACTTGGGGTAAGTTCTAAACCAATCAGCATTGCCATGAACTTTAGCTTTTCACAGAATAAGGTTAGATTAAGAATAATGTCGAGACACAAAGGTGAACAATAGAATACTTAGGTAAGTACTTTTATAGAAATTATGAGTCCAGAAGATGAAACATACCCTACGTAAACCAATAATGAACTTGGGGTAAGTTCTAAACCAATCAGCATTACCATGAACTTTAGCTTTTCATAGAATAAGGTTAGATTAAGAATAATGTCGAGACACAAAGGTGAACAATAGAATACTTAGGTAAGTAGATACATAGGGTAGGTAGGTTTGACATTTTTCACCTTACAAGTTACAAGTTCAAAGTTCAAAAGATCGGTGAAATTGTTCAAACGAAACTTAGGTAAGTAGATACATAGGGTAGGTAGGTTTGACATTTTTCACCTTACAAGTTACAAGTTCAAAAGGATCGGTGAAATTGTTCAAACGAAAAAAAAAAAAAATGGAAATTCTGGAACTGCCTGAAAGTTGAAAATACCTGGAACTTGTAAAATCTCCCTTCATGTCTATTCATGGATAGTAGAGTCTATTACTTTGTATGAAATGTTGAACTTTGAATGCTTTGATGTGCTTAGTATTCAAAAGAAGAGAAGACAGCATCCAACCCTTAGGTACCTTGTGCAAAAGAAAAATAAACTTCTTGCCTTGATACCTTGTACCTACTCTTGTACGTAGAATTTTCCAAATGATATGAAAACAAAAGTCACTTGGAAGTAAGAGGAGAGGGGGAGGGGGGGACTCGGCACAATTAAATTTTATGTAAGAAAAGATAATGTTTAACATTCATGTGCAGCATGCGTGAATTCCTTGGGGGGGACTCGGCACAATTAAATTTTATGTAAGAAAAGATAATGTTTAACATTCATGTGCAGCATGCGTGAATTCCTTAACTTGGAACTTGGAAGTTCAAATCTAAACTTTTCAATACATCCACAGACAGACTTAAGTTAACCTTTCAGAAAATGAAAAAGACATTCATGTGGAAAATGGCTGGATACAACCAACTCGCATACTAAAAGCACATATCCCATGATCTTTGCATATGTTGTATGTTCAAATTATTATCTTGCCCTGAGGTTTTTTGACTTTTCATTTGTAACTTCAGAAGGCTTTTAATTTCTTTTGAGAACGTTTTCAGAATTTGAAATGTTTAAAAATAAGAATGTGAATGAATCCAGATGTGCTGATTATTTACAATGATGTACCTGTCATACTTATGTAGGTAAGTATTTCAACATTGGCTACTCATGTACATAATAAGATCGTGAAATATACAACATCCCAGATATTTAACTTCATGTCATCTTCTATTCCTACATCATGTCTCTAGTCCCTCTTACCTGTGAACATAACAAAGAAGAAAACAATTTGGTCTTGAGAAGATTTTGTATTGTGGATCACAAAATGGTTAAATACATGTATTTAAAGCTGTTGGCTCACACAGTAGGAATATTTATATTTGCATACCTTGCATAAAATCAACCCAGGCAGAAAAATGTGTGTATGTTGAATATGTGGAGAATATTATATCTCCACTCCATATATCTAGAATTCTAGACGATGTGGTTCCTCTTCCAACACCCTTGCATCCAGTCTTGCCACAATGTAGGCATTTTCATTATTATCATTTTTAAACAATATAAAATTTCTGTTCCTTCAAGCTGAAAAACATTTTCGTTCAGACACGTTTGGTTTTGTTATTGTCCCTGGCCTGTTGGAAATGAAGACTATGTTGGGACCGTCACCGTCAGACTTCTCAAGCTGAAAAACATTTTCGTTCAGACACGTTTGGTTTTGTTATTGTCCCTGGCCTGTTGGAAATGAAGACTATGTTGGGACCGTCAGACTTCAGGTTCAGATAGAATGGGGAACATTACAAACCTTGCTATGTGTCCTTTAACAGACTAATTAAGGAGCGCAGTAGCACCCTGCCCGCCAAGTCAAAACAGTTTGACAGTCATAATTTATTATGAATCAAAACGGGGCACTTCTAACTTGAATGAATTTACCGCAGTTTTTGCTTCCAGCTGAGCACTTGAAAGATAACGTGGTCACTTTTCTCTATCACATTTCTTCCAATATGTTCGAATAACATACATTCTCCTTCTCCAATACATCTATATCTATCTATGTTTACACAGTGATTGAATGACGTCCTTGAGGAATTTGAGGAAAAAGAAGGAACAGGAGCATTGTAAAATGACGCAACCCATTCCGTGCTTGTGTCCCCTAATAAAGTGAGGGCAAAGGTGTTAGGTGGCCGTAAAGATCTCTACAAGACCGTACCTAACAGTCGGTACACGGGTAGATACTAGCCATAGATTTAAAAATAACGTCGAGGTTTAAAAAGAAATTTGTTTGGAGGAAAAAGAAGGAACAGGAGCATTGTAAAATGACGCAACCCATTCCGTGCTTGTGTCCCCTAATAAAGTGAGGGCAAAGGTGTTAGATGGCCGTAAAGATCTCTACAAGACCGTAACAGTCGGTACATGGGTAGATACTAGCCATACATTTAAAAATAACGTCGAGGTTTAAAAAGAAATTTGTTTGCTCTGAATCTTACAAGAGATGGTTTTCCTATATATGGCTCAATTTGTTTTATGTCGCTTCTAGAGTTCGAACCACCTCACCGCACCGTCCTTACGGTTATGAATCCCTTACACACTTCTCGGACGTCGAGATGTATATGTAGATCTAGATTGCATTGCAGACATTCACTTTGATAAAGTTGCTGCGGCATTGAACCAAGGGAACTGCTGATGCCGTTTGAATACCAGAGAAACAACATTTCCAGAGGATGGAAGATGATGGAAGAAGGGGTAGATCTAGATTGCATTGCAGACATTCACTTTGATAAAGTTGCTGCGGCATTGAACCAAGGGAACTGCTGATGCCGTTTGAATACCAAAGAAACAACATTTCCAGAGGATGGAAGAAGGGAAAAAAAAATGAATGTCAATATATTTCAGTTTTGAAGAAAATGAAGTGTCTGGTAAGCTATGGAGAATCTTGTACACATATGTGTTTCAGAGGTGGAGGTAGGCTGCAGAGGAGAGGGCTGAAACATGGCTCACTAATCGATACTGGCGTCATCTTCCAGACAGAGGAATAGAATGATAATCGACTACAAAGAAATGGGAGGCGAGCTATCTTTTATGGCACATTAGAGGACAATAAACTTTTAGAATATACTGAAGAAATATATACGTATGGGTTCTAGAAGAAAATATATGGAGGTTAGATAGGATGAAGTGTGGGGGATTATTATGTAATTTTAGAAGCTTATGTTATTAATATTTCCCGTTTCAGAGGTGGAGGTAGGCTGCAGAGGAGAGGGCTGAAACATGGCTCACTAATCGATACTGGCGTCACCTTCCAGACAGAGGAATAGAACTTGTACACATATGTGTTTCAGAGGTGGAGGTAGGCTGCAGAGGAGAGGGCTGAAACATGGCTCACTAATCGATACTGGCGTCACCTTCCAGACAGAGGAATAAAATATGTGGGTTCTGGATGGAAGGATGTATGCGTTTCTGACATTGCTGTGGCGTTGTTTTTTGCCAGAGAGAATCTGGAAGTCTTTTCATCAGACGTACCTACTCTACTGTACGAACATAGTATTGTGGAAAACACGATGCATGAGAAAATCTAGACATAGCCGGAAGAATTAAAATTGTATGGTACTTGGAAATGAAATGGTATGT
Organism: Diaphorina citri; assembly: GCF_000475195.1. Lineage (NCBI taxonomy): Eukaryota > Metazoa > Arthropoda > Insecta > Hemiptera > Psyllidae > Diaphorina > Diaphorina citri. The sequence continues at coordinate 95,009 of NW_007378084.1, read as the reverse complement.
AGGTACTTACTAACCTCTGGGATACTCGTTCCAAGAGGTCATCAATGTAAAGCTACATCGCCGCCAAGTGTTGCCAAAAATACGGTGATTCTCTGTCCTCCCTTTGTATTAAATTGTAAAGTCCGAATTATACAACAGTACAGGTCACGCTACAATCACATTACAGGATAGGGAGTTAACTTGTGATATCCATAAAAACAAGGGAACAGCAAAAATATGACAGTAGAGAAGGTGCTTAAAACTTTCAATGAGCAGATGAGAACTGGGTTACAAAGGAAAACCAGGCATAAGGTAAGATACATGTTTCTAGTTTTAACTGTCGGATTGACTAGCTAGCCCATTAACGCCCATGTTTAATTATTTATTTTACTTTTTTTAATGAACACTATAAAAAACATGGGTAGTACAGAGAAAGAAGAAAGGAGTCATAAAGAATACAGAGACAGTAAATTATTGCATTCCGCTTTTTATTACTGTTCGTCCGTTATTTGGGAGAATTATTACTCCCTCCCTTACTCCTCCTTAGTTTTTCCTCTTTGGCCTTTACTTTCTTCTGTTTCTCTTGTTTTTAATATCATCAATTTTGTGGCCTGAACTTTATTACAAGGAAGCTACACTTGGCCTTTGTTCTCACATCTTCATTTGGTGAAGAATAAGAGCGCGAGCTATAATGCAGATGTTGAGAATTGTTGAGAGAGAAATTGTGTGATGCACCCTAAAAACAAAATGAAGACTGCGACAGCTACTAAATATTATAACATTTTTAACGAACACATCAAAATCACCAAGACGACAAGCGCTGGATAACCTCTGAAACGTAAATTATGAATCCAAGTTGCCCAAAACAAATACCAACGATGCCTTCTTCTTTCAATATCGATGTAAATCTTCTTTCACATTAAAGTTAATTTATACATAAATACTATGTAACATTTATACATAAATACTATGTAACCTATAGTCTATTTATACATAAATACTATGTAACCTATAGTCTACGATAATAAGCATGATGAATGAGGGAACGGCAAGTGCATAAAGCTCTCATCCTTGGGGAGACGACGTGAGAGTATATTATTATTTTATATCAAGACTCACAATATTATACAAAATACTTCGACGTTAAGATATCCATAAAAACAAGGGAACAGCAAAAATATGACAGTAGAGAAGGTGCTTAAAACTTTCAATGGGCAGCTCTAAATTCATATACGATACAAATTCTACATGGATAAGCTCTATGCTACACGTTCCTTCTGAAAACATAGGAAAATTCTGCAGTCTCAACAGTAAATTGAACGAAATGGGATTATGTCGTGTAGCCATAAATTACTTAGCTAGGACGTGGACATGGTTATATTATAGGATGGCCGTTGTTATCCTATGTCTTGTCATGGAGCAGTATATTTCCATGTATAGGTACCTACATAACCCATACATGATACACAATATAGAGTGTCTGGAAATATAGGATAAATTAGTATAAAATATATATTATATACGATAGATTTAGGTACATGAACTTCGAATAGGAAGTTCCTTAGCCCTCAGATCACGCCCAATTTTTTATTCAGTGCTCACGCTTCAAGGATTAGTTACCAAGATTTTTCTTCTTCTTCTTCTTCTTCTTCTTCTTCTTCTTCTTCTTCTTATTCTTCTTCTTTATTATTATTAATGTCTATTGGAGTAAAAAAAAATCTGGGCGTAGAAACATGGTGGTAAGAGATTTTGTATTTTTGTAAAAAATAAAATATTGTTAACATCCCTCTTACTTTTAATAGGTATGTGAAGAGTTATTCAACAGATTGATCGGAGACGTGGACATGGTTATATTATAGGATGGCCGTTGTTATCCTATGTCTTGTCATGGAGCAGTATATTTCCATGTATACCTACATAAACCATATTACATGATACACAATATAGAGTTTATAGAGTGTCTGGAAATATAGGATAAATTAGTATAAAATATATACCTACGATAGATTTAGGTACATGAACTTCGAATAGGAAGTTCCTTAGCCCTCAGATCTTGCCCAATTTTTTATTCAGTGCTCACGCTTCACAGGATTAGTTACCAAGATTTTTCTTCTTCTTCTTCTTCTTCTTCTTCGTCTCCTTCTTCTTCTTCTTCTTCTTCTTCTTCTTCTTCTTCTTCTTCTTCTTCTTCTCCTTCTTCTTTATTATTATTATTAATGTTTATTGGAGTAAAAAAAAAAAATCTGGGCGTAGAAATATGGTGGTAAGAGATTTTGTATTTTTGTAAAGAATAAAATATGAAGAGTTATTCAACATACATTATGTGAAGAGTTATTCAACAGATTGATCGGCTTTTCATTTCAATGAAGAATAAAAATATGCCAAAGACAGATTAGAAAAAAGCATGTCCTCCCCAAGTGTTGAATGTTGGTGAAATTCAATTTACTCATTGCCATGACGCAATCAGCAAGAAATATAATGACAAACTTGAAACCTGAGGAAGACAAGGAGATAAAACAAATCCGCCTAAGGATGTTTTGAACCCCCCCCCCTCCCCCAATATAAAAAGTAAATAAGCTTTTAAATGTTTTTCAATGAATTTTAAAATGTTCATTTATATGCAGATGCAAAGCGTTTTCGTTAAGGTCTGGGAGCATCACCAGGGATATAGTCCCGCTGATATTGCATGAAACTTGGGAAATGAACATTGAGCTTGGATGATAGGAGAGACTGCTGCTAAAATGAACAAACATAGATTAATTTACTGCCAAATATAAATGTTTTTCAATGAATTTTAAAATGTTCATTTATATGCAGATGCAAAGCGTTTTCGTTAAGGTCTGGGAGCATCACCAGGGATATACCTATAGTCCCGCTGATATTGCATGAAACTTGGGAAATGAACATTGAGCTTGGATGATAGGAGAGACTGCTGCTAAAATGAACAAAAATAGATTAATTTACTGCCAAATATTTTGACAGTATTGCTTCATACCGTTGTCCAACCAGCACTGATGTAATGTTACCTACCTTCAGAGCAATGTGTTATCCTGTTACTCAGCTAAGGTAATGCTACCAGATAATAGGTATTACAAGTAATGTACCAGAAGGTATGCTGGATAAATTTTTACATCCCTCTTTCTAAACTCTAAAAGTCTCTCTAATAACTCAACACACTTTTCCTAATCTCTCTTCAGCCTCTTTCTGTTTGTTTTCTTCTTTCTTGTGAAAGTTTATAGTTTTGTTTTCTGAGAGTTTCTCGTAAGGAAGGTAAAATATCTCTCCAGACTGGAATATAGCTAGAACGGAACTAATGTAAGAATCTCCAGTGAATATAACCAGATGGGGTGCTTCTACTGAGTGGTCCAAGTTATAAAATAACCGAGTGCAATATCTCTCAGACTGGAATATAGCTAGAACGGAACTAATGTAAGAATCTCCAGTGAATATAACCAGATGGGGTGCTTCTTTTCAGCGAGGTAGGAAGGTCCAAAGCTCCAAATTTAAGTCCAACACTTTTAGAATATTACTAAATTATTTAGAAGCGAAAGCCCGGGGCCCCTGGGCCTTTCCCCATACTAATCTTATAGATTGTGTGTACGTAATGTACCTAATAATAAGGAAAGTAAAAAAGGTCAAAATCATTAGAATGACTCGTCGACAAATGAAGGTCTGAAGAGTGTATTAGCTTCATCTGACAGAATGGCTTTGAAGTTGCTATCCATAATTCCATAATAAGACGACGTCGACTTTAGTTGAATTTCAATTAACTTTCCTTTTCTTCATTTTGGAGAAAGATGAAAAATTCTGAGCAACAATTCGAGCATGATTTGAATTTTGTCAGAATCATAATTTTGTTTCTTTCTTATCATCAATTGGATAATTAACTTCAAGATACGTTTGATTAGGGTATATTTTTGGATTTTTTTTTTCTCCCCGACTTACTTTGAAAAGATAATAAATATCATAATAATAAGAAAACAAAGGACCAAGAGTACAAAACCGAAAGTTTGTCTAGTTTTTCCCCGCCTATAAAAATATTCGTAGGTACAACGAGTATTTTACGAGCTGCATTCCTAGTGGAGTTGAAAGTTTTGTCCACAATAATCCACTAGGCGAGGCGGGTTAAAGTTTTGTTGGATTTTTCTTCCAAATTGAAAGTCGATGTGAAAGTTATGATTGACCCGGAGTTTCGTCCCGGAGGAAAACTTCAATAAATCAAAATGAATGGGAGAGAGAGCAAAAGAGAAAAAGTTTTCTATATTCAAATTTGGAATATGAACAGAAAAGGGAGTCGGGGGTAAAAAAAAAAAGAATCAAGCTGCGGAATTGTGAGCATTGTTTCGCGGAGTTATTTGTGGCAAATGTGGATGTGGATGCTTTGTACCGCGAGCCCTAGGGGTATTGCGTGGTCCCGGGATAGAAAGGGAAGGAAGAGAGCTCTCAGTTTAATCATTTCACAAGTTTATGTATATAGCAATATAGTATTGCTGTGGCGTTGTTTTTTGCAAGAGAGAATCTGGAAGTCTTTTCATCAGACGAAAGGTCCATGCCAAATTTGGTGCTTTCCTGACGAAATGCAGCTTTTTTGACGTTAGGCCACCGACTACTACTCTACTGTACGAACATAGTATTGTGGAAAACAAGATGCATGAGAAAATCTAGACATAGCCGGAAAAAATAAAATTGTTTGGTACTTGGAAATGAAATGGTATGTAGGTACTTACTTACTAACCACTAGGATACTCGTTCCAAGAGGTCATCAATGTAAAGCTACATCGCCGCCAAGTGTTGCCAAAAATACGGTGATTCTCTGTCCTCCCTTTGTATTAAATTGTAAAGTCCGAATTATACAACAGTGCAGGTCACGCTACAATCACATTACAGGATAGGGAGTTAACTTGTATAAGATATCCATAAAAACAAGGGAACAGCAAAAATATGACAGTAGAGAAGGTGCTTAAAACTTTCAATGGGCAACTCTAAATTCATATACGATACAAATTCTACATGGATAAGCTCTATGCTACACTTTCCTTCTGAAAACATAGGAAAATTCTGCAGTCTCAACAGTAAATTGAACGAAATGGGATTATGTCGTGTAGCCATAAATTACTTAGCTAGGACGTGGACATGGTTATATTATAGGATGGCCGTTGTTATCCTATGTCTTGTCATGGAGCAGTATATTTCCATGTATACCTACATAAACTATACATGATACAGATAGCGTGAAGTTAGCACCACAAAATTAAAACTCGAATTGTGAGATAACGGTGCTGGTACAAATTATGGGACAAAGTGGGTTTGATGAAACAAAATGGGTACTAAATGATGGGCTTTGGTACAAATTCGCAGCAAAAGTTGTGGTGCTAACTTCACGCACCTCATACACGCATATCATAAGAACGACAAATGTCGCCTCCGCTATTCTTCTATCAGGATCGAACTAAGGCCCGTCACACATTTCACGCTGTTATCAGACAGGCCTGGCCTGACATGTAGACCTAACCTTCCCTGCATGCCAACCTTAACGTGTTGTGTTAACTTATTAATATCTCCGGTATAAGCGCCCGGTGCAGAATGAACCTTGGATTGTTCTGTCCGGAGAGGCGAGTATAACCTGTACAGACTAATAGAATCTTGTGACAATAACGTGAGTGATCGGCATTGGCGGAAGAAATAGGTACCGATACGTGAAGGTGTCAAAACATATGGAGCCGGAACTTTTACTTTATAATCAAATACACACATACATAAGTAGATACATACTCGTAGGTATAGACATGTATGTATGTATACTATAGACAGCACGAATCAATAGAAAGTGGGAAATGAAGAAAATAAAATAGGGCGATTAGAGGAGGAAGGAGAAGAAGGATTAGATGAAGGAGGAAAAGAAGACAATCTCACCCGTCCATACCTACGTAAACATTTCTTGAATACTTAGCAAGGTGGAAAATTGTACAGATAAAAAAAAAAAAGAAAAAAATATTTTAAAACAGTAAAATAATAAGAAAGGAAAAGAGATGGAAAAAATGGAAAGAACTATTTTACCTAAATGAACAAATAATGGAAGATAAACAAATAGGCGACGGAGAAATAAGATAGGGTAGAGAGATGAGATGACAATTCAGTACCTGCCTGCCAAGTTCCATTCAATATGGAACATAGACTGAAAGTCCCATCCATTTTGAAACAGAACACAGAGACTACAAGTGACATAATTGTCTTGAATTGATCAGTAAACGGTTGAGAACAGAAATGAAGCTGATGCTACAAAAATCGAACAATTTGCGACCACCAAAAAAAAAAAAAAGTTGAATTCATTCAAACACTTCGTTACGTTATCGATACACATACTACGAGGTATAGGATGAATCTATGTAGACAAATATGTACATGTGGAGAACGAGCAGGGATAGAGGATTGCAAAGAGAAGGAAGGGGAGAGCAGAGAATGGGTAGAAATCATATTTTATATGAAAGAACATAAAAATAGTTTTTCCCATTTCATTAGAGAGTGGTCACGTATGTTAAGTTAAGAAATCGTGATATTGTGTGGCTTATCTGGAAATAATAAATGGGATTCTAAAGCACGAATATTAATAAGTTTTTCCACAACAAAATACTATAATGAGCTGCGAGTCAAACAGAACACGCCAAACGGATAACAAACATAAAACCCTACCTATAGGTATACGTACATACATAGGGCTATCAGACTGCAAGTTATAGGAGAGAGAGGGGGGAGTGGAATATTTACACTGAAAGTCTCGGAACGTGCCAAACGGATAACAAACATAAAACCCTACCTATAGGTATACGTACATACATAGGTCTATCAGACTGCAAGTTATATAGGAGAGAGAGGGGGGAGTGGAATATTTACACTGAAAGTCTCGGAACGTAAGTCTCTTGTTGACAAAACTGAAGGCCCTAAATGTTAACTAAAGTCTTCGATATAATCTTATACTCCTATATGTTGACAGTGATATCTAAGTGAAGACTTCATAGAACTTAGTGCCTGAAATGTCTCGGACAGGAGAAAATAGATGAAAAACTTGCAAGACCTCTCGTAAAACATAAATAGAAGAACTAATAGCATATAGCAACTGTCGTAAAAAGTAACAAAAGAGTACACCAATAGGAATATAGGATAATACAATTCGGATGAGTGACTGGTTTTATTATTGACAACGCCCTTAGAACCTTGCAACCTTGTCATCATCGAACTTTATCAGAATATTGTCTGGGTGTATGATACTTACCAATGTAGGTAATACTAGTACAGACAGTGAAGAACTTAGGACAATAGGAATATCGGATAATACAATTCGGATGAGTGACTGGTTTTATTATTGACAACGCCCTTAGAACCTTGCAACCTTGTCATTATCAAACTTTATCAGAATATTGTATGGGTGTATGATACTTAGCAATCTACATAGGTAATACTAGTACAGACAATGAAGAACTTAGGGAAGAAAAAAGATGCATCAATCAAAGCGAAATTCCGAAATTTACAATTTTCTCAATCTTATCTACATCGATAGGTACCTATTTCATCTTTACGTACACTTGAGATGTGATAAAATCACTGAAGGTAAATTGGCGTCTCCACTAGGTAGATAATATACTCCTCACACCATCATTCTACCATCTCTCAATGTATTTAGTACGAACAACTCATCGTTTTGTTTTAATTTATCTATTGAGGTATGGATTGATTAATTGATTGATTTATTGATTTATTTATATTTATTTAGGAAGCAAACGGAGTGAGTTCCAAATTTTAACTCTACGTTTTCATTTGGTTTGTCTGTATGTTAGGTATTATTTCTATTATGTGTTTGTTTCACATAACTCTCGAACAGTTTGTCTGATATATGTTCAACGAACAAGAGTAGAATAAGGAAAATTTTCCCTTGTACATACCTACTCTGAGCTCAATCAGAC